>NC_139961.1:695361-702861 GCF_963454915.1 Gymnoscopelus microlampas | reverse complement strand
ATAGCAGATCTACAAGCTCGTAGCGCGGCACTCGGTGCCGCGCTACGAGCTTGTAGATCTGCTATTTTTTGAATAGCCCAAAGTGTAAAATAATGCTTTTTAGCTCAAATCAAAAAGTGACACAGATGCTTCTTCAGGGCTTCAAGGGTTAAAGTAATGATGGAGTTACAGTTATTTCAGAGTTACAGTAACAAGACCAGGAGAGACCTGGTTCTGCCAGACCCAGAATGAAGTCCTAGCATGTAACACGCCTACAAACCACTTCATAACTGAAAAGCATAAATCATTTTAGGCATTTGGTGTGGAGTTGTTTGTGTGTAGAGGCTAGACCAGCAAACCTTCCAGTCTGATTACATTCACCTGAATAGTGCCCTATGCCAGTGCCTGAGCTTAAAGGAGACATCCGTTCATTTTTAGTGTTATGTTTGAGATGTGGCAAATCACTCACCAACGTAGAAATGCCCATTGAGTTACTCCACAGATCCCCCTGTCGACCCCCACCGTTGGCATAATAGGAGGCGCGAGAATAGCCCAAATTCGCCTATTTTAACAAATGCAAAGTCTGTTGCTTTTCCTCCTAGCACTCATTGTGGAGCCCCATGAGACCCTTACAGGCGATGAAAGTCCCGACAAGCTAACCGCTAACAACAGAGCGAGCTAACGCTCGTTGCTTGTTTCTCTCCGGACCTGGCAACCTGGTGTTGCCAGGCAGAGAGATAAGCAGCCAGCGTTAGCTCATCGCCTGTAAGCGTCTCATGGGGCTCCACAATGAGTGCTAGCAGGGGCGCATTAAGACCCCTCAGGGCCGTGGAACACCACAAAATCAAAGGCCCCCCCAGTCGCTTTACAACCTGCGCGCGTGCGCGAAATTTTTCGGGTCTAATTCGGGTCTAATTCGGTTCTATTTAACCAATATAAATCAACAGTTTTTCTTTAAATACAAAAAAATTAAATACACAATTCTCACAGGGCCCTGCAGGCTGCGGGCCGTGGAACACAAGTTCCACTAAGTTCCGCGGTTAATGCGGCTCTGAGTGCTAGGACTAACTCTTATTATGCAAACTGAAGAAGCTAATCATTGTCTGCAAACCGATGAAGAACCAAAGGCGCAACGCCAACAGGAGAAGGACAAAGCTAAGAGACAAAGACGAAGAACACTCGCATCTGAGAATGACAAAGAACGAAGACTGCAGGATTTGCACCCGTTAGAGGAAAGGTTGATAAATCAACGTATTGCCTTCATGAAACTCGTTGGCTTGCCAACAAGTTGCCAACAAGTTCAAGGCAATCCACGGTAATGCAGTCAATGTGCCATCTGACGTACACACCATCATCAAAGTTCCAATCTTGAGCAAATATTGGAATAAATTCCAATATTTGCTGGCGGAGACTTGTGCTCCGAGGAGCACATTTTCTAGTTTTAAATAAAATCGATGATAGATTATTCGTAATAAAATCAATTAAACGGATTCATTAGATTCATCGTTGTACATATATGGGCGTACCCGTCCGCGATGAACACTTCTGCTTCGTTGTCACGGGCGACCGTCCCATCCTCAGAGTGACCGTTGTGTCCGTTGTGTCCGTTGTGTCCGTTGTGTCCGTTGTCATGGGGATCTTCGTCGTCGGGCGGCGCCGCGTCCGACACCCGGGTGAAGGGAGACTCCGCCTCGGGGGAGAGAAGAGGTGCATTGTGGTCCTCCAGCGTCTCCGCGGCGACGACCTCCATGACCTCGTCCTCGGTCAGGTCCTGCTCTGATAGGCCGGTGACGGTCGCCTCGGTTACGGTCGAGTCGGAGAAACCCACTTCCTGTTCCTCCAGAACCTGGACTTCTTCATCATCATCATCCTCATCCTCATCTGGGAGCAGGATGAAGGGTTTCTCCTGTTCTAGAATGGATGAATAAATTAATTAATCCATTAACCCATTGAGACCTGAAGCCGATTCTACACGTCTCCTAAATCCCAACAGTTTTCTGAAAAACGTATGTTTCTATATCAGTGGTGCTCAATCTTTTTCATGTCAAGGACCCCCAAAATGATATGTATTTGGCCGCGGACCCCCATCAAAATATTTTGTTCCAGGGACCCCCCCAGAAGCAAAGATTGGACTTAAAAACGGTTCGCTTTAAAAATATATATATTCAAAGATTTGCACACATTTTCACGATTTTTCAAAAATAGCAGATATACAAGCTCGTAGCGCGGCACTCGGTGCCGCGCTACGAGCTTGTATATCTGCTATTTTTGAATAGCCCAAAGTGTAAAATAATGCTTTCTTAGCTCAAATCTAAAAATGACACAGTTCCAGGTCTTAATGGGTTAAAATAAATACATACATTAATGAATGAATGAATCAATACATCATAGAAGGGAGGCATAGTTAACAAAAATACATTAAAAAACAAATAAATACATGAATAAATAGATAAAAAACAAGGCTTTACAAAAAGACAACAGATCTTTTCTAATGAAAACGGTATGAAGGTCCTAAAGAATAGACTGTCAAAAGCAAGAGGTGCATTCATTCATCAGACTTAAAAAAGACCTGGAGCTCCAACAGCAACACATGAAGAACCAAAGCTAAAACTGTACAAGACACTAGTGGTGACAGTATTGCTACAGATGTGCCATTTCAAAACTTCAAATGTCCTGCCATCGCCAAGACAGTACAATTTCAGGGGATTCCCAGGGCAATAAGAGGGACAAAGAAGGGCATTTAAAATGCTGAATTATTTTGATGATCATTGCTTTTATGATGCTAATTAATTTGAGCAACTGGTCAAGGACCTCTTCAAATCACCTTTCGCCTCATAATGAGTCTGACACCTTCTTCAACACACATTCTTTTGTTCTCATGTATATGGATGTCTGTTGAAGGGAAAAACGGGGGTGTGTAGTGACAAATTCTTTTCAGGGGCAAAACAGTGCATTTTTAAGGGCAGAACAGGGAGGAAAAAATGCATTTTCAGGGCACTTTCAGGGAAAGAACAGTAACGTGTGAAGTTTTGAAGTGGCACATCTGTATATAGATGTGAAACATGGAAAATGAACAAAGGAGACAACAAGGCAGTTGATGTGTTCCATAATAGATGCCTACGAAGAATGCTCCGTATACATTGGGCAAGATCACGTCAGTACTGAAGACCTGCTAGAAAGAGCTGAGATGAAGCCGCTGAGTGAGGAAGTGAAGCTGCGTAGATGGAAGATGATTGGACACATACTACGGCAGGACCACAACAACGACCGCAACATAGCAATGACCTGATGGGCACCAGAAGGAAAAGAAGAAAAGGAAGACCAAAGACCACCTGGGAGGTACCGTTGAGAAGGAAAGAAAAGAAGCAGGATGGAAATCCTGGTCTGGAAGTGAGGACGGCAGCAGCAGCTGACCGTGAGAAGTGGAAGCGCTCTGTGAAGGCCTTATGTGCCACAAGGCACCAAGTGGATAGGTAACAGGTAATGGAAACGTGTCATACAGATGTGCCACTTCAAAACTTCACACGTTACTGTTCTTTCCCTGAAAGTGACCTGAAAATGCATTTTTTTCCTCCCTTTTCTGCCCTTAAAAATGCACTGTTTTGCCCCTGAAAAGAAGTTGTCACTACACACCCCCGTTTTTCCCTTCAACAGACATCCATATACATGAGAACAAAAGAATGTGTGTTGAAGAAGGTGTCAGACTCATTATGAGGCGAAAGGTGATTTGAAGAGGTCCTTGACCAGTTGCTCAAATTAATTAGCATCATAAAAGCAGTGATCATCAAAATAATTCAGCATTTTAAATGCCCTTCTTTGTCCCTCTTATTGCCCTGGGAATCCCCTGAAAATGTACTGTCTTGCCGATGGCAGGACATTTGAAGTTTTGAAATGGCACATCTGTATATGCCACAAGGCACGAAGTGGATAGGTAACAGGTAATGGAAACGTGTCATACTGTGTCTTAGGGGGAAAGATTTGCATTATTTACGTAGCGTAATAGGATATACGTAGATATAAGGTTCTATCATATAATGTAATGTAAGTTATTTACAGGAGTGATCCACTCGTCACTCTAAAGAACCAGATTACAGTCCCAGTAGAGAGGTACCTTCATGTTTCTGCTGGAGGAGGTCTTCCAGTGCTTCAACAAACATAGCAGAGGGTTCTCCTGGTTGGAGGAGGTCTTCAGTAGAGACAGTAGAAGGTTCTCTTGGTTGGAGGAGGTGTTCACTAGAGACAGTAGATGTTTCTCCTGGTTGGAGGAGGTGTTCAGTAGAGACAGTAGATGTTTCTCCTGGTTGGAGGAGGTGTTCAGTAGAGACAGTAGATGTTTCTCCTGGTTGGAGGAGGTGTTCAGTAGAGACAGTAGATGTTTCTCCTGGTTGGAGGAGGTGTTCAGTAGAGACAGTAGATGTTTCTCCTGGTTGGAGGAGGTGTTCACTAGAGACAGTAGATGTTTCTCTCCTGGTCTCCAGGTCCTCCACAGTCTTCATGGACAGCTCCACCACCAGGTTCTCCGCGGTCCAGAGGACAGGAGGCTGGGTGGAGGTGAGGAGAGGGTGAGTCACCAGAACCGCCCGGTCCTCCAGGAGCAGCTCCGTCGTCATCGTCTGGGTTCTGGGTTCTTCTTCTTCTTCTTCATCTTCTTCCTCCTCCTCCAGGTCGGGTGGAGGTAGGACCTCCAGACCGCCGAGGTCCAGTAGCTCCTCCTTCTCCGCGAAGGTCGGCGCGCCGGCCGGCCGAGGCCAAGCCTCCGAGACCGCCCCATCGCCCGAGGAACCCGAGCCGGAGCCTTCGCCGTGGGCGTCGCCCTGGAGCCGGACAGAGGAGGAGGGGCTCTGGAGGAGGGAGGAGTCTACAGAGTGACTGAACACAAAGCCTTCGTCTTCCATGGCACCTGGACCTGGACCTTGACCTGGACACATGCAGCATGGACATGACAACATTATGAGGGACCAGAGCCCGTGGATACGTGTCAAACTACACCCTCACTGATATAAGGATATGTACAGATATGTGACTGCGGACCGGGCCTCTCCATGGAGCACGACCGTGGATTTCTACAACATTACACTATACCACTATACTTTATATTATCTTAACATTCTTATATTATACCATTATTATATACTGTATACACATTATTGTTGTACTATATTATATTATCATATACAAGCTTTTGTCTCCGCCAGGAGACTATGTTTTCACTTTCCGCCCCCCCCCCCCCCCCCCCCCCCCCCCTCGGCCAAGCTAACATTGGTCAAGCCTCACGTGACACGTGACAACACGTTGAAAGAGTGTGCTCTGATTGGCTAGTGAGACGCATGACGTATCAGCGGCCTATAAATAGATGTGTCACTTTGAAAGAGTCTGTGTCTCTTTCAAAGTGAGGTAAGACAGGAGTAATCACGAAATGGCTGAGAAATGGCGGAGCAATACATTATGTAGACACACTGGTGTCATCACAATACGTAATATAAATAGCTTAGACAGGATTAATCAAGAACAGTACATTCCAGTACAAACTGATATCACAGTTGATGACAGATGATAGCACGGTTCTGCTGGCGGAGACTTGTGCTCCGAGGAGCACATTTTCTAGTTGTCTCCGCCAGGACATATTGTTTTCACTTTCCGTCAGCCAAGCTAACATTGGTCAAGCCTCACGTGACACGTGACAATACGGTGAAATAGTGTGATCTGATTGGCTAGTGACGTATAACGGCCTATAAATACATGTGTCACTTTGAAAGAGTCTTTGCCTCTTTCAAAGTGAGGTAAGACAGGAATAATCACGAAATGGATGAGAAATGGCGGATACTGTAACAATTGGATAGGACACTTACACAGACAGGACGGATAGGACACTTACACAGACAGGACGGATAGGACACTTACACAGACAGGACAGATAGGACACTTACACAGACAGGACGGATAGGACACTTATACAGACAGGACGGATAGGACACTTACACAGACAGGACGGATAGGACACTTATACAGACAGGACGGATAGGACACTTATACAGACAGGACGGATAGGACACTTATACAGACAGGACGGATAGGACACAACACAAGTCTGCTGGCGGAGACTTGTGCTCCGAGGAGCACATTTTCTAGTTGTTATTGTTACTACTTGTATCTCTTTCTGTCTCTCCTCTCTCTCTCCTCTTTCCCCCGACACGGTCGAGGCAGAAGGCCGCCGCCCTAGAGCCTAGGGTCTGCCTGACGTTTCTTCCAGTTAAGAGGGAGTTTTTCGTTGCCACTGTTGCAAAATGTCTTGCTCAGGATGGGACTGTCGGGTCTCTACATATAAAGTGTCTTGTTGTGCTTGAATTGAAAATACAGGCATGTTAACCTTATTAAACCACTGATATAAGGATCAGTATATGCCCATATATGGGCACGCTCCCTTTTGCGCTGACTGACTTGTTTGCGCCTGACGCCGGTTAGACAACACACTCCATATTTGGGCATAGGTGCATTGGGAACTCCTTATATGGTTATGGCTGAGTCATGGTCACATGAGCGTGATGTCAGAGGTCCAATCATCTAATGGCTGTGGCTGATTGGACGGGTTTGTTGATGACGTCACTACCTGGTACGGTGGGACCCAGGTGAATGGGCGGGGCCGCGCTCTCGTCCAATAGCAGCACGTCGTTGACGCTGGCCTCCGCGGCGGCCTGCGGGCCTTTCCATTGGTCGAAGGAGTCGAACAGGAAGTCCTCTTTCCTGAGGTAGAGTTCGGCGCCGGCCACTTCCTGTTCGAGAACGTCAGGAGGTTTCTCTGCCGTTAAGATGTTACCCTGAGAGAGAGAGAGAGAGATAGAGAGACATTATGAATGAATGAGAGAGAGAGGGAGAGAGAGGGAGAGAGAGAGAGAGAGAGAGAGAGAGAGAGAGAGAGAGAGATTATGAATGAATGAGAGAGAGAGAGAGAGAGAGAGAGAGAGAGAGAGAGAGAGAGAGAGAGACATTATGAATGAATGAGAGAGAGAGAGAGAGATTATGAATGAATGAGAGAGAGAGAGAGAGAGAGAGAGAGAGAGAGAGAGAGAGAGAGAGAGAGAGAGAGAGAGAGAGAGAGAGAGATTATGAATGAATATGAATGAATGAGACACACATTATGAACATAAACACAGCAGATCTACAAGCTCACAACACGTTGTGCTGGCCTCCTGTAGTAACTCTGAGGACCCCCTAAGGGTCCCCCGGAGCCCCTGTTGAAGAGGCCTGGCGTACAGAGGTTTACTCACCACGCTGTCAAAGGGATCTGCAGGAGGAGTGGTCGGACTTTCTGAAGGAAACACGTTCTCTACTGTAGAGAGACACACATTACAACATGTTTAATTAAGCAATATTACACGAGAGGGTGTGCTTTACCGTCATTATTGGCACGCCAGTGATGCGGTCAGGAACGAGGCGAAGCCGAGTTCCGCGAGCATCACTGAAGTGCCAATAATGTAAGGTAAAGCACACCCTCGAGTGTAATATTGCGATTATACAACAGTT
>NC_139961.1:680361-690361 GCF_963454915.1 Gymnoscopelus microlampas | reverse complement strand
GTGTTGTAGTCACAGCGTTGTAGCCACAGCGTTGTAGCCACGGTGTTAGCCACAGTGTTAGCCACAGCGTTAGCCACAGCGGTTAGCTGTAATCCCGTCAGTCACACAGGTGGCCAAGCTGCTTATCCCCGCTTAGCGTCGTGCTGGACGCACGTAAGGACATTAGGATCACACACACACACACACACACACACACACACACACACACACACACACACACACACACACACACACACACACACAGCAGGTGAAAGGTCCTCCGTAAAACTCGCTCTCAGTGGTGTAACTAAGTACATGTACTCAAGTATTACACTCATAAGTACAATTTCGAGGCACTTTCACTTCACTTGAATATTCCCAATAGTGAGATACTTTATACTTTATACTATACGGTATACACTCACCTGTCCAGGTCCTTCTGTGGTCTGCACACAAAACACACACATTTATGAATACACACAAAACAACATACAATACACACACGCACACGCACACGCACACACACACACACACACACACACACACACACACACACACACACACACACACACACACACACGCGTTTAATATCACATCATAAGAACTGTGTTCCATAAATAAACTAATGATCCCGGTGGTTTGACTCTTATGGATATGAAGCATCAACTGACGGTGAGAAAACGTTATTAACGTTAACCGCCACCAAATGAATTACATTTTCACCATAAACACTGTGTCTGTATCAAATATGAGTGACTGACTATCATAAACCATACAGCAGGGTTCCCCAATAGGCGGCCGGCGGGCCATTTGCGCGACGACTTCTAACGTAAAACTTTTTTTTTGAAAAAAAACTTTTTTTTTTTTTTTTGAAAAAAAAAAAAAATAATAATCAAATTCACACACACTTACAAATTGTGCGTAAAAATGATAACAGACCACCCTAAAAAGCACTACACAAGAACCCCAGGCCTAAAATAACTGTCAAATTAGCTAGAAAAAAAAATCGAAATAAAGTTGACAAAAACAGAAATCAAAATCCACCCAAAACCGCAAAAAAAGAAATCGTGCACGTGCTGAATTCGGGCGCCCGCGCGCTTTGCGCGGCCATGAGGGCACCGGCCCTCAGCTTGGCACCCGAGACAGAATTTGGCCCTTGGGGAAAACTAATTAGGGAACCCTGCCATACAGAGCCTCCCTGACGATAGCGTTGGTTATTTTTGGAACACAATTCTTATATGAGACGATTCTAATACGACCCAATGTTATTCTCCATAGAGACATGACTTCGTGACTACCCAGAGGATGAACCAGTGACTCTATTAGTGTCAAGTGTGTAAGATAAGGATGAAAATAGGTGAAGTCGTCCTTTGAGTGAAGACCTAACCAAACAGACTCTCTGAAGAGTGCAATTAACTGATACAGATACAGATGTGCCATTTCAAAACTTCAAATGTCCTGCCATCAGCAAGACAGTACATTTTCAGGGGATTCCCAGGGCAATAAGAGGGACAAAGAAGGGCATTTAAAATGCTGAATTATTTTGATGATCACTGCTTTTATGATGCTAATTAATTTGAGCAACTGGTCAAGGACCTCTTCAAATCACCTTTCGCCTCATAATGAGTCTGACACCTTCTTCAACACACATTCTTTTGTTCTCATGTATATGGATGTCTGTTGAAGGGGAAAACGGGGGTGTGTAGTGACAACTTCTTTTCAGGGGCAAAACAGTGCATTTTTAAGGGCAGAACAGGGAGGAAAAAAATGCATTTTTCAGGGCACTTTCAGGGAAAGAACAGTAACGTGTGAAGTTTTGAAGTGGCACATCTGTACAGTACATTATGACAGTGATTGATGATCATAATGCATTATGAGTGATTTTACATACAGTACATTCTAAATGAAACAAAGAAAACATGCTAGGTGTGTTTAAGGTGATTTTTTACCTGAATTCCATAACAAAGACATTCTTAAATCCAGGCAGTCTCTCAAAGGCTTCTTTAATCTGGAATGAACACACAGGAAAACACACCATGTATTCATTGTCTCCGCCAGGAGACTATGTTTTCACTTTCCGTCCGTCCGTCCCCCCCCCCCCATCGGCCAAGCTAACATTGGTCAAGCCTCACGTGACAATACGGTGAAATAGTGTGATCTGATTGGCTAGTGACGTATAGCGGCCTATAAATACATGTGTCACTTTGAAAGAGTCTGTGTCTCTTTCAAAGTGAGGTAAGACAGGAATAATCACGAAATGGCTGAGAAATGGCGGAGCAATACATTATGTAGACACATTGGTGTCATCACAATACGTAATATAAATAGCTTAGACAGGATTAATCAAGAACAGAACTCTTATTATGCAAACTGAAGAAGCTAATCATTGTCTGCAAACCGATGAAGAAGCAAAGGCGCAACACCAACAGGAGAAGGACAAAGCTAAGAAACGAAGACGAAAAACACTCGCATCTGAATAGGACGGATAGGACACTTATACAGACAGGACGGATAGGACACTTATACAGACAGGACGGATAGGACACTCAGACAGGACGGATAGGACACTTATACAGACAGGACGGATAGGACACATACACAGACAGGACGGATAGGACACTTAGACAGGACGGATAGGACAGTTACACAGACAGGACGGATAGGACACATACACAGACAGGACGGATTGGACACTTATACAGACAGGACGGATAGGACACTTAGACAGGACGGATAGGACACTTACACAGACAGGACGGATAGGACACTTACACAGACAGGACGGATAGGACTTATACAGACAGGACGGATAGGACACTTATACAGACAGGACAGATAGGACACTTATACAGACAGGACGGATAGGACACTTACACAGACAGGACGGATAGGACACTTACACAGACAGGACGGATAGGACACTTACACAGACAGGACGGATAGGACACTTACACAGACAGGACGGATAGGACACTTATACAGACAGGACGGATAGGACACTTATACAGACATTGTGTCATGTTACTATGACACAGTAACATGTTCTATTTTTTGTAAGAATTAGAACATAAGAATTAGAACATTCCCAACACAAATCTGCTGGCGGAGACTTGTGCTCCGAGGAGCACTGTTTCTAGTTATTTATGCATTCACTCACATGTATTTATATTTATATATATATATACATATGGGGGAGGTGATGAGGTGATGCTAGGAGGTGATGAGGTGATGCTAGGAGGTGATGAGGTGATGCTAGGAGGTGATGAGGTGATGCTAGGAGGTGATGAGGTGATGCTGGGAGGTGAAGGTACCTTGGCAGTGAACTGCTTGCTCAGCTGTTGGTAGTAGAAGCTGCTGGGATCTCTCAGGTCGTCATGGTAACTGTGTCCTCTCAGTTTGATCGACAGGTCCACGAGCTGCTCGCTCACGGGTCCGACGGGCCTCCGTAACGACTCGTCGATCTCGTTACCGATCTGACAACATCGTTAAGAGCAAACGTTAACGACTCATTAACCCTTGAAGCCCTGAAGAAGCATCTGTGTCACTTTTTGATTTGAGCTAAAAAGCATTATTTTACACTTTGGCTATTAAAAAAATAGCAGATCTACAAGCTCGTAGCGCGGCACCGAGTGCCGCGCTACGAGCTTGTAGATCTGCTATTTTTGAAAAATCGTGAAACTGTGTGCAAATCTTTTAATATATATATATTGTTTTAAAGCGAAAAAATTTAACTCGAATCTTTGCTTCCGGGGGTCCCTGGAACATATATTTTTAGATGGGGGTCCGTGGCTAAATACAAAGTCATTTTGGGGGTCCTTGACATGGAAAAAAGAACCACTGATATTATGGCGACATAGGTTTTTTCAAAAAACTGTTAAATCCCCCAGAAGCAAAGATTTGAGTTACAAATGTTCACTTTTGAAACTCAAATCTCAAGATTTGCAAAAAAATAACGATATTTCTAAAATAGCAGATCTACAAGCTCGTAGCGCGGCACTCGGTGCCGCGCTACGAGCTTGTAGATCTGCTATTTTTTGAATAGACAAAGAGTAAAAAAAATGCTTTTTAGCTCAAATCAAAAAGTGACACAGATGCTTCTTCAGGGCTTAAAGGGTTAACAATCTGACAACATCGTTAAGAACAACCGTTACAATCAGGACTATTACTACTCCTATTACTATTATATAACTATAATACTACTATTCACCCACCACGTTGTCTTGGTTTTCCTCCAGACCAAATCCGTTGTTTCCCAGCAGGTCATCATCGTTGGCGTCGCGGACGATCTCTGTGGGTTCTGGGAGCTCTCTGTTAACGTAGTCCACTCTGCCTCCATTGTTGTAGTCCACTGTGTGCCGGGTTGTAGTCCTGACGGAGGAGGAGTCGGGAGTAGTCACCTCCTCAGCGCCATCTACTGCGCCTCGCTGTGTGCTGCTCCCCACAGCCACCTCCTCAACACTCTGATGAGGGACGTCAGCGGGAGAGTCATCAGTGATGTCATCAGAGTCAGCAGTGATGTCATCGGGAGAGTCAGCAGTGATGTCATCGGGAGAGTCAGCAATGATGTCATCAGCCGAGTCAGCAATGATGTCATCAGGGGTGATGTCATCCGAAGAATCGGGGGTGATCTCCAGAAGGCCATCCAGTGTGAGGTCTTCTGCCTCCAGTCGTATGTCTGGGGAAACATCTTCAACGTCTTCTGGGATCTCCTGGGTCGGCTCTTCGCCTCCTTCGGCCTCCTCCTCTGCCTCTCCTCTAGGTACCAGGCTGGGTTCTGGATGGATTCCTTCACTGGTCTCCTCCTCTTCACTGCTCGTGTCCGGTGAAGATCTGACCGTCTCTTCCGGAGCCGCTTCGCCGGGAGCTTCTGGAAGCGGAGCTTCTTCTGCGGTGGGTCGGGCATCCTCTGGGGTCTGCACCGGTTCCGGTTCCTCTGGAAGCTCTACGGCCAATGAGGTGACTTCCTCCGAGTCCTCTGGAAGCTCTACGGCCAATGAGGTGACTTCTTCTGAGTCCTCTGGAAGCTCTACAGCCAATGAGGTGACTTCTTCTTCTGAGTCTAAAGGCGTTTCTTCGACGGTTTGTTGAATGGCATCTTCTACGATCTCTGCCTCTTTGACCCCTGGTTCCTCTGCTTCTGGTTCCTCTGCTTCTGGTTCCTCTGCTTCTGGTTCCTCTGGTTCCTCTGGTTCCTCTGGTTCTGGTTCCTCTGGTTCCTCTGGTTCCTCTGGTTCCTCTGGTTCTGGTTCCTCTGGTTCCTCTGGTTCCTCTGGTTCTGGTTCTGGTTCCTCTGGTTCTATGACATGCGTCTCGTCTTCAGCCGTAACCTCGGTTGTTTCTTCCTCTCTCGTTTCCTCCGTCTGTTCTGTCGCGTCTTGCGTTTCTCGTAGAACTTCTCCTGAAGGTTCCTCGTGTTCTTCTGCGTGTTCTACCACTTCTGCTGAAGGTTCGTCACGTGGTTCTTTATGATCTTTATGATCCTCTTGTGTTTCTTCTTCTGCAAAGCCAACAGTATCCTCTGTGAGGTCTTCTTCTTCTTCTGCAGACTCCAGTGTTTGATCGGCTGTCAGGTGTTCTTCTTCTACAGACTCCAGTGTTTGATCCACTGCTGCCTCCGCGCCTTCTCTCTCTTCCTCCGTGCTTTCTTCTTCTTCTTCTTCTTCTTCTGTCTTTCCTGTGAATGAATTGGACCTCCAGATTAATTCAGAGACATTAGGACCTTCCCATGGTTACACGTGGCCCACCCATCTGACCACTTAACCCTTGAAGCCCTGAAGAAGCATCTGTGTCACTTTTTGATTTGAGCTAAAAAAGCATTACTTTACACTTTGGGCTATTCAAAAATAGCAGATCTACAAGCTCATAGCTACGAGCTTTGTAGATCTGCTATTTTTGAAAAAAAAAGAAAAATTGCAAATCTTGAGATTTGAGTTACAAAAGGCGAACATTTGTAACTAAAATCTTTGCTTCTGGGGGATTTAACAGTTTTTTGAAAAAAACCTATGTCGCCATAATATCAGTGGTTCTTTTTTCCATGTCAAGGACCCCCAAAATGACATGTATTTGGCCGCGGACCCCCATTTAAAAATATATGTTCCAGGGACCACCAGAAGCAAAGATTCAAGTTAACATTTTTCGCTTTAAAACAATATATATATATTAAAAGATTTGCACACATTTTCACGATTTTTCAAAAATAGCAGATCTACAAGCTCATAGCACCGAGTGCCGCGATACGAGCTTGTAGATCTGCTATTTTTGAAAAATCATGAAAATGTGTGCAAATCTTTGAATATATATATGAATGCATTCTCATCATTACAATCATAGTTTTTTAGCAGCTGCAAAGCTGCTCTAGAAACAGCTTCAGACCTTGTCATACGCGACATGTATTTGTTCATTGGCTGTCCTGGCTGTCCTTCACTACTTTAAGCCAATGGGGGACACTTCCCCGTTTAAGCACCCGCCTCCCCTCGCAGCACCTCCCCTCCTGAAGGCAATCCTAGTGAGAGGCTGAGAGTCATAAAGTCATTAAGTCATAAAAACTCGGCCAGCGGAGAATCTACTAATCATCTGTGATTTACAACAGCCGTTCTAGTGAGCGTTACGTTCTACACGCTCATCACAATAGACATCGTGTCTCCCTTCAGTGTTGATTTAACTCTGAGGAGAAGTTCTTCTTAGCTGTGATGACATGCAGTGGTGGAAAAAAGTACTCAAATGTTTTACTTGAGTAAAAGTATGCATGCAGCTGCTAATAATACGACTGTCAAGTCAAATTTATTCTTGTTTTTTGCCAATTATTTGGGTTCCCCTTGCAGTACCTGTTGTCTTGTCTCCTTGAGTCTCATCTGGTATTTCTTCTTCTCTTCTTTCTCCATCTCCATCTCCTTCTTCTTCTTCTTCTTCTTCTGCTGTCTGTGACGTTTCATCCTTGGCGCTCTCCGCGTCAGCGATCCCTTCTTCTGCGTTTTCCTCGGCTGCCTCTCGTACCGTCACCACCTCCTCCTCTAGCGCCCCCTGGAGCAGTTCCTCCCCTGCGCCTCCTCCCTCGCTGACCTGGGAGTCCTCCTCCTCCTCCTCCTCCTCTTGTAGGAGCACGACCACAGGCTGAGAGGGAACCTGCCCACAACAAGGCAAAGAAATGATTATAATTGACCCTTTTTTCTCACTTGAGTATTTCCAATTCCCAATACTTTTACTTCTACTCCACTACATCTCAGAAGCAAATATGGTACTTTTACTCCACTACATTTACTTGAAAACTGTAGTTACTAGTTACTCTTCAGATATAAACTATGATATTATGAAACATACATTAACCACTTTAGCTCTATTTTATACCTAAGCTATTTGAAAATAGCAGATCTACAAGCTCACAACGCGTCGCATCGCGACACGTTGGGAACTTGTAGATCTGCTATTTTCAAATATTTAGTACTTTTACTTTTGGTACTTTAAGTACATTTTGATGCCAATACTAATAGTTACTTTCCACCACTGACTAAAACTAACCACCTCTGTCCGTGTGTCTTCACTGAGGTCCTCTCTCTCTGTCCGTGTGTCTTCACTGAGGTCCTCTCCCTCTGTCCGTGTGTCTTCACTGAGGTCCTCTCCCTCTGTCCGTGTGTCTTCACTGAGGTCCTCTCCCTCTGTCCGTGTGTCTTCACTGAGGTCCTCTCCCTCTGTCCATGTGTCTTCACTGAGGTCCTCTCCCTCTGTCCGTGTGTCTTCACTGAGGTCCTCTCTCTCTGTCCGTGTGTCTTCACTGAGCTCCTCTCTCTCTGTCCATGTGTATTCACTGAGCTCCTCTCCCTCTGTTCCTCCTGCAGACTGGAGGAGGGGCTGGGGAGCTTCCGTCTGGATCTCCGCGTGAGGAGGAGGAACATCTAGAGCAGCTTCGTGGCCGTGTGCTGTAGGCCTGTAGGTCTCTGACACCGCTGCCTCGTTTACGTGACGGCCCACTTCACCTGATGCAACCTCTGAGAAATACTCTCCAGGAATCTCCCGGATGTCCCCGTCTGGTCCTTCTAGAGATGGTTCTTCTTCTGCCTGCACCTCCAGATCATGGACATCCCCGCCGGGTCCTTCTAGAGATGTTTCTTCTTCTGCCTGCACCTCCAGATCATGGACATCCCCGTCAGGCTCTTCTAGAGATGGTTCTTCTTCTGCCTGCACCTCCAGATCATGGATGTCCCCGTCAGGTCCTTCTAGAGATGTTTCTTCTTCTGCCTGCACCTCCAGATCATGGACGTCCCCGCCTGGTCCTTCTAGAGATGGTTCTTCTTCTGCCTGCACCTCCAGATCATGGATGTCCCCGTCAGGTCCTTCTAGAGATGTTTCTTCTTCTGCCTGAAGCACCTCCAGAGCCGTGGGCCGGGTCTCTGGCGTCCCATCAACGTCTTCGTCGGGCAGGATGGAGTCCAGGAGGGTGATCATCCGTGAGGGATCTCCCGGGATCCGCTCGAACGGAGTGTCGTGGATCGCCACGTCATCGGAAGAACCAGCAGGCTCTGGACCGACCTCCTCCGCACGCTCGACGGGAAATTCTGGACTTAACTCCTCCCCTCTGGCGGGCACTGTGGAGGTTTGTGGAGACTCCTCCCCTTCCGCCAACCAACTGTCCTCGCCAACCGCTTCCTCCTCGACCATATATGGGATTGCGTCGCCGCCCCCCACTTCCTGGCCAGCGGGCTTGTGGGTAACGTAGGCCACGGCTTCGGCGGCGGGGACTAAAGGCGCCGCCCCCCCGTGGGCGTGGCCTGATGGAGTGACATCGTCGTCGTCGTGTTCCTTTGTCGTTACGGCGGCGATGTCACTTCCTGTGGCGGTTGTTGCTACGACGACGACGACCTCGCGGATCTCTGGGGTCACCCGGGCGTACGGGGAGGAGACGCCGAGGTCCACGCCCCCCACAGCTGTGATTGGTCCACTCGTAGTGACGTCGTCGCCTGTGACGGAGAGACGAACAAATAGGTACAGGAAGACAGAACACATTGGGTGCCAAAAATGTATATATACTGTTTTTGAAAAAAAAAAGAAAAATATACATATATATATTTATTTATTTTTCCATTTTTTTTTTCCTTTTTCCTCCATAGCAACAGGAGATATCATTTTTCGAAGATTTAGACTCCCATCCACTTCCTGGTTAACTTATGACTTCAAAAGTCTGTATCTCGGCCCTTGTGTACTTTTTTTTTTTACAATGTATTTTTGACTATTTTCAACTGGCTGCAACTATGGGACGGATTTCCGAATGTTTTTAATTTTTTTCCCCCCGATTGTACGAGACCTCTATATAATGAATGGATGCTTTTTTTTTTTACATGGATTTGCACGTCGTGGAGTCTAGAGCTTTAAACAGTAAAGCGCAGTCAATGGGGAGAATGCTGGCACCCAACGTAAGTTGTTATGAAAAAATGCTGGCACCCCAAGTGTTAAAAGGATGGTGTTATCTATCTTCATATCCTCATTAATGCTCATTATAATGATAGTACAAATATGTTTCTATCCGGTCTGTGCCTACCAGTGACATCACCGTTAGAAAGGTTGTTTTTTTTCCCCCCGTGAGAAAAACGGAGCAGTATCTATTAGCTTAGATTTCCCCCATCGATGATGTCACTGGTAGGGCAGGGCTTCATCTAATGTAAGATGCCAAGGATTTTACAAAAGCCAACATCTCTGGATCTATTTAACCCATTGAGACCTGAAGCCGATTCTACATGTCTCCTAAATCCCAACAGTTTTCTGAAAAAACGTACGTTTCTATATCAGTAGTGCTCAAACTTTTTCACGTCAAGGACCCCCAAAATGATACGTATTTGCCCGCGGACCCCATCAAAATATTTAGTTCCAGGGACCCCCCCGAGAAGCAAAGATTTGAGTTAAAAACGTTCGCTTTAAAAAAAAATATATATTCAGAAGATTTGCACACATTTTCACGATTTTTCAAAAAATAGCAGATCTACAAGCTCGTAGTACGAGCTTGTAGATCTGCTATTTTTTAATAGCCCAAAGT
>NC_139961.1:642861-677861 GCF_963454915.1 Gymnoscopelus microlampas | reverse complement strand
TCCTATAGTTTACTGAGACACTACACTGTCTCTGTATTCTATGATCCTATAGTTTACTGAGACACTACACTGTCTCTGTATTCTATGATCCTATAGTTTACTGAGACACTACACTGTCTCTGTATTCTATGATCCTATAGTTTACTGAGACACTACACTGTCTCTCTGTATTCTATGATCCTATAGTTTACTGAGACACTACACTGTCTCTGTATTCTATGATCCTATAGTTTACTGAGACACTACACTGTCTCTCTCTGTATTCTATGATCCTATAGTTTACTGAGACACTACACTGTCTCTGTATTCTATGATCCTATAGTTTACTGAGACACTACACTGTCTCTGTATTCTATGATCCTATAGTTTACTGAGACACTACACTGTCTCTGTATTCTATGATCCTATAGTTTACTGAGACACTACACTGTCTCTGTATTCTATGATCCTATAGTTTACTGAGACACTACACTGTCTCTGTATTCTATGATCCTATAGTTTACTGAGACACTACACTGTCTCTCTGTATTCTATGATCCTATAGTTTACTGAGACACTACACTGTCTCTGTATTCTATGATCCTATAGTTTACTGAGACACTACACTGTCTCTCTCTGTATTCTATGATCCTATAGTTTACTGACACACTACACTGTCTCTGTATTCTATGATCCTATAGTTTACTGAGACACTACACTGTCTCTGTATTCTATGATCCTATAGTTTACTGAGACACTACACTGTGTCTGTATTCTATGATCCTATAGTTTACTGAGACACTACACTGTCTCTGTATTCTATGATCCTATAGTTTACTGAGACACTACACTGTCTCTCTGTATTCTATGATCCTATAGTTTACTGAGACACTACACTGTCTCTGTATTCTATGATCCTATAGTTTACTGAGACACTACACTGTCTCTGTATTCTATGATCCTATAGTTTACTGAGACACTACACTGTCTCTGTATTCTATGATCCTATAGTTTACTGAGACACTACACTGTCTCTGTATTCTATGATCCTATAGTTTACTGAGACACTACACTGTCTCTGTATTCTATGATCCTATAGTTTACTGAGACACTACACTGTCTCTTAGACAGGGCCGAAAATGGAAAATTCCCCCTGGAAAACAATGTGGTAGGCATTTTTGAGTAAAAGTACTAAGTGAGTCGTTTCTATATGATTTTTAGGCGCTGAATCAATTTCTGCCGGATGCCAAGCTGTAAAAGTCTTGGTTTAGGCATAAATATCGAGACATTTGCATAATGAGCAACTTAATTGCCAAAAAACTGGGAAAAGGCTATAATTTAGCTTTTAACACATTGAGTGCCAAAAACGGTCCGGACCGTTTTTCATAATCCTAACATGGTGTGCCAAAAACGGTTATGGCCGTTTTTGGGGAAAAATATGAAAAAAAAAAAAGAATTTAGACTCCAATCCACCTCCTTGAGTTATGACTTCAAAAGCCTGTATCTCGGCTCCTGTGTACTTTTTGTTTTTATGATGTATTTTCGACTATTTTCAACTGGCTGCAACTATGGAACGGATTACCGAATGTTTTTAATCTTTTTCCCCGGATTGTACGAGACCTCTATGTGTGTAATGAGGGGATCACCGTGAGGACGGTGATCACTGAAAATGTTTTGTGACTACTTGAAAAAGGTCCAAAAATGGTTAAAATTCCAGGCACTGGAGGTACCCTGTTTTGAAAAACCCCTGGCACTCAATGTGTTAATTAACTTATAAAGGTAATCTAAGAGTTTAAGTCCATGTTTATGATGTCCAGAAATCCATCTATTACCATGGTGCAATCATGCTACCTTTCCTTATTAGCATAAATTATGCAAGAATTTTGTAAGGCATTACAATTTGTTTTTCTCTTTTAGTCCTAAAAGTTTAGCTCTCGAATCTAAGTCTATGTTTTAATGTCCACTTACTTAATGGCCTTACTAGACTCTAATAGGCTCTATTAGGCTGTACTAGGCTCTTAGTCAGCCCTGTAGCCCCTTTGCACTTGAGACTAACCACTGTGTCCACCGGCAATAGTTTTACATGAAAATGTTTAGGCTATAGTCTAGTACTGCCCCGTACAACCTAACAGAGCCCAGCGCAGCCCACCAGAGCCCATTAGAGCCCACCAGAGCCCATTACAGCCCACCAGAGCCCATTACAGCCCACCAGAGCCCAGCAGTCCGGCACATTCCAGCACACAAAGTCCAGCCCACTGGGAGAATAGCCTAGGGTATGGGGGTAGTTAAATGACTGTAATAGGCCATACAGGGCTGGGTCCGGCTGGAATAGGCTAGACTAGAATGTTCTAGGTCTTACTAGACTCTAATAGGCTCTATTAGGCTGTACTAGGCTCTTGTCAGCCCTTTAGCCCCTTTGCACTTGAGATTAACCACTGTGTCCACGGGGCAATCGTTTTACATGGGTTTGTGTCCACCGGCAATAGTTTTACATGAAAATGTTTAGGCTATAGTATAGTACTGCCCCGTACAACCTAACAGAGCCCAGCACAGCCCACCAGAGCCCATTACAGCCCACCAGAGCCCATTATAGCCCACCAGAGCCCATTACAGCCCACCAGAGCCCATTTTAGCCCATTACAGCCCACCAGAGCCCATTACAGCCCACCAGAGCCCAGCAGTCCGGCACATTCCAGCACACAAAGTCCAGCCCACTGGGAGAATAGCCTAGGGCATGGGGGTAGTTAAATGACTGTAATAAGGCTATACAGGGCCGGTGGACACAAACCCTTGTGTCCTATTTTATATTTATTATATTTATTTATTTATATATTTATTTATATTTATTCTATTTTAACCTATTTTATACCTATAGGCTATTTGAAAATAGCAGATCTACAAGCTCACAACGCGTCGCGTCGCGACGCGTTGTGAGCTTGTAGATCGGCTATTTTCAAATATTTAGTACTTTTACTTTTGGTACTTTAAGTACATTTTGATGCCAATACTTTTGTACTTTTACTCAAGTACATTTTGAATTACGGACTTTCACTTGTAACGGAGTACTTATACATTGCAGTATTGATACTTTTACTTAAGTAAAATACTTGAGTACTTTTTCCACCACTTGACCGGTACCACAGTGTACTAGTGCCTTGCTAAAGGGTATCTCACAGTCTGTCGTATCAACGCTAACACCTCATTGGTCGGAGGGTATGATGACTCACGGTCCTGATGAGGCGCATGTGCTCCTCTGATTGGCTGAAATGTGCGCCGATCTCCTTGACTGACAGGGAGTCGTCCAGACACCGGTTCACCCAATGGTGATACTCGTCTCCCTCGGGGAGGCGGGCCCAGAAGATCTTAAAGGCCTCCCACACTGTGTCCTGACACACTGAGACACACACACACACACACACACACACACACACACACACACACACACACACACACACACACACACACACACACACACACACACACACACACACACAAGGAGTGGTTTTATTGAAAAACAAATGATTGCAATGGATTCAGAATCATACAAACACCCTAGTTTGACACCTCACATGCTACTTAAAACACAATTAAATGTTGTTTTTTGGGGGGGGAATTTTTTTAACCAAGGTTATGGTGGGTACCCCAACTTTAAGGAGCTGTCAAAAATTCTCCTAGGGATACTGAATTCCAGTCTTTGTGAGATGTGTTACTAGACACCTTTACAAACACATTGGTGAAGATTTTTTTTTGGTAAGGAATTTATTCCAAGATTGGAAAATAATCTGCTAATATCCCGTGACTATTAGCAGAAAATGCACTTCAGACTTCTGGTGATTAGTAGTTTTCGTTCCCTACCTATGTGTTGAATGCACTTATTGTCTCTTTGGATAACAGCGTCTGCTAAATCATTGGTTCTCAAAGTGGGGTCCGGGGACCCCCAGGGGTCCTTGAGGGAGTTCCAGGGGGTCCCCAGCTAAATGATGGATAGGAACCAAATGGACCCTTATGGGTCTGTAACTCTGAGAGTGTACAAAAGGAACCAAATGGACCCTAACGGGTCCATTTGGTTCCTTTTGTACACTCTCAGAGTTAAATTAACATTGATTTTAGAATATGAATTGGGGTCCCAGAGGTATAAATGCCATTAAATGGGTCCGTAGCCCTAATGCATGTCAAACTGGGGGTCCTTGAAATTAAAATGATTGAGAGTCACTGCTATAGAGCCGTAAAAAATCTCCTCTTATGGGGGTCCCTGGCTTATCTTTTCAAATGGGGGTCCGCGGGCTAATAAGTGTCAATTTGGGGGTCCTTGACATAAAAAAGTTTGAGAACCACTGCTAAATGACTGTAATGTAATGTAATGTGTGGGTGCATGCGTGTGTCCAGTGTGTGTGTGTGTGTGTGTGTGTGTGTGTGTGTGTGTGTGTGTGTGTGTGTGTGTGCGTGTGTGTGTGCATGTGTGTGCAGGGACGTGCACAGATAGACTCTAGGTGGCGCTACAGTACCTGCCCTTTGCCCTCTTGACCAGAAGTGCCCTTTTGAAAAAAAAACTTTTCTTTTTCAGTTTACAGCAGGGGTCTTCAACAGGGGGTCCGGGACCCCTAGGGGGTCCTCAGAGTTACTACAGGGGGTCCGCCAAATCTTTATGTGATATGATTTTTCTTTTTACCATAACCACTCGAAACCTAGCATCCCTTTTCTGAGGAGAACTTTAGCCAAAAATAGCAGATCTACAAGCTCACAACGCCTCGCGCTGCGAGGCGTTGTGGGCTTGTAGATCTGCTATTTTTGGCTAAAGAGGTATAGGTGTAGAGGGAAAAAAGAGCAGACCAAGTAAACAAAAAAAAGTATAATTTACTTGAGCACCTGCCCCTCAAAATGTCTGTGCACGCCACTGTGTGTGTGCGTGCGTGCGTGCGTGCCTGCGTGCCTGCGTGTCTGCGTGCGTGTGCGTGTGCGTGTGCGTGTGCGTGTGTGTGTGTGTGTGTGTTACCTCTCATATGGTAGTAAACCAGGTGGTTCCTAACAGCCTGCTCTACAGTCTCCTGATCACAGATCTTCACTCCACTAGGAAACAGAACGTCCCTCTTTGTCCTGGACAGCACGCCTCCTCTTCTCTCATTGGACAGCAGGCCTCCTCTTCTCTCATTGGACAGCAGGCCTCCTCTTCTCTCATTGGACAGCAGGCCTCCTCTTCTCTCATTGGACAGCAGGCCTCCTCTTCTCTCATTGGACAGCAGGCCTCCTCTTCTCTCATAGGCCGGTGAGACCTTTACATCCCGGGGGCCGAAAGGTTGTGATAATTCCGCTGTCTGGGGGGTGTGAATGAAACCTAGAAGACAACAACAACACAGGATGATTATTAGGGTTCTGTTTGAACCCAGGGGGTCCCCGACCTTTTACCCAGGCCAAGGACCCCTTAGCTGAGAGACAGATGAAGCAGGGACCCCCTTAGCTGAGACAGAGAGAGGTGAAGCAGGGACCCCTTAGCAGAGACAGAGAGAGGTGAAGCAGGGACCCCTTAGCAGAGACAGAGAGAGATGAAGCAGGGACCCCTTAGCTGAGAGACAGATGAAGCAGGGACCCCCTTAGCTGAGAGAGATGAAGCAGGGACCCCCTTAACTGAGAGAGAGAGATGAAGCAGGGACCCCCTTAGCTAATGTATGTTTCATTATATCATAGTTTATATCTGAAAAGTAACTAGTAAATGTAAATAAATGTAGTGGAGTAAAAGTACAATAGTTGCCTCTGAGATGTAGTGGAGTAGAAGTAAAAAGTATTGGAAATTGGAAATACTCCAGTAAAGTACAGATACCTCAAAATTGTACTTAAGTACAGTACTTGAGTAAATGTACTTAGTTACTTTCCACCACTGGCAAGAGTGAATAACCGGTCTTCCTGGGGCTGCCCCTATTGCACGGGCCCGATCCTGAAGGGACAAACGTGGCATCTTTCCACCAGTTTTGCTTTTTTTTGAGAATCCACAAACCCAACAACCTGCAGAAACCATGCTCAGGTGCCAATTCGAATTAGGCACACACCTGTGACTGGCACACACCTGTGACTGGCACACACCTGAAGCCCATTGAATGTCATGAATGTCACGACATTGAATGTCAGCAGAAAAGTCTGAACAGGCCATTTTGGCACATTTTTGCTCGGCGCTACCCACCCACACGCTTGCCTGCGTTGTTCATTCCACGAACGCCAAGCTGTACCTCGTTGTAAAGGTGACTAATCACAAATAAAAAATATGATATATAACACTTTACTGATTGGTATTAGTAAAGGGGAGATATAATGGCCCAAATTCAAGTTTCCTTACATTTTGTGAGCGGTTTATATATGATATATAATTATATAATAATCTTTGCTAAATAGTCAAAAAATTGATTAAATCATTGAATCGTATCGTCATGGATGAAGCAAATATTATCCATGTATCGTGATGGGTATCGAATAGCTGTTAAAAAAATATCGTTACACCACTAATACGCACCATTTATGACAGACAGACAGGCAGACAGGCAGACAGACAGACAGACAGACAGACAGACAGACAGACAGACAGACAGACAGGCAGGCAGGCAGACAGACAGACAGACAGACAGACAGACAGACAGACAGACAGGCAGGCAGACAGACAGACAGACAGACAGACAGACAGACCTGTCGCGAGGCACACGGATCCCGCGACGAGGACGGCTCCCAGAGCCCACAATGCAACGCTCCTCTTCTTCTTCTGCATGACGACGACGAGCCAAACATCTAGTAGAGCGTCTGGACGTCGTCGTTCTGCCTGCTGGTCGCCGTGGGGACAGACGGCAGCATGGAGGACGGACGCTCAGCTTCCTGGAGGAAGAACCGTCCAGGTGGCCCTGAGAAACGTTAAGACTCCCAACAGGTGACAAACAAATCCAAAGTGACGGCTATAGACGACTGAGAGGTGACAGTTAGGGTCCCAGGGTGACAGTCAGAAGGCTGAGGTGACAGCTGGATCCAAGGTGACAGCTAGACGAGTGAGAGGTGACAGTTAGGACAAAGGTGACAGTCAGGACGAACACATTTTTAACAATGAATTTTCAAAACTTTTCCATAACTTTTCCAAAGTATTTTAACCCCATTTCCAGGACTATAGAAATCATACGGTGCAATAATGAGACTCTTAAAGGGCAAGACCACTGTGGTAGAGGTTTGGGTTGTGTAGTTACTCGCCATGATGTAACTCCAAATGTGGACAAGAAATCAAAAATAATTGCTCCATTGATTAGAAATTGATAATTCAAAATATGCTCCTCATTGACTTACATTGTACGGTAAAACAGCTCTCAAAGTCACTCTTTTAGCACGTAAATTAACCCAAACAAAGCTGATTCAGACAATATAGAACATCACCAAACCCACTACTGTTTTTCTTTTAAATAAAAATGTCAACTTCCTGATGATTTTACTATTTGAAGATCTGGATCCGGATCCGCCGATCCAGTCCGGGTTTTCTACTTATTAAAAATGGCAAAATCAACAGGAAGTTGACATTTTTATTTAAAAAAATTAACAGTAGTGGGTTTGGTGATGTTCTATATTGTCTGAATCAACTTTGTTTGCGTTCGTTTTTGTGCTAAAAGAGTGACTTTGAGAGCTGTTTTACCGTACAATGTAAGTCAATGAGGAGCATATTTTGAATTATCAATTTCTAATCAATGGAGCAATTATTTTTTATTTCTTGCCCACCTTTGGAGTTACATCATGGCGAGGTAACTACACAACCCAAACCTCTACCACAGTGGTCTTGCCCTTTAACAATGAATTTTCAAAACTTTTCCATAACTTTTCCAAAGTATTTCACCCCATTTCCAGGACAATAGAAATCATAAACTACAGTGCAATAATAAGACTCTTAAACCAGTGTCCCATCAATGCCCCAAGACAGACTCGAGCGAAGGTGTCATGTGACAAAAAAAAAAACAGATCTACAAGCTAACAACGTATCAAGTAGCACTGCATTTTACCACATTTTACCTGTCTTTCACGTAATGTTTGACAAAAACAATGTATCTCGTTGCTGTCGGGGAGAAACCTCTCATCTACGGCGTCACGCAAAAGCATCAAAAGTAGCAGATCTACAAGCTGGAAACGCGGCGCGAAGCGACGCGTTTCCAGCTTGTAGATCTGCTTCTTTTGATGCTTTAGAATTTGAATCCTGAAAACTAACAGTTTTGAACATTTTCCAAAACATTTGATTAATTCCAAACCTTTTCCAGGGCCTGGAAAACTGTCTTCAAAATATTTCCAGGAATTTCATGACCGTGGGAACCCTGTAGAACTCCCAGGTGACAGTCAGAAGGTCTGAGGTTACAGTTAGATCCCAGGTGACAGAGTCAGAAGGTCTGAGGTTACAGTTAGATCCCAGGTGACAGTCAGAAGGCTGAGGTTACAGTTAGATCCAAGGTGACAGTCAGAAGGTTGAGGTTACAGTTAGATCCCAGGTGACAGTCAGAAGGTCTGAGGTTACAGTTAGATCCCAGGTGACAGTCAGAAGGCTGAGGTTACAGTTAGATCCCAGGTGACAGTCAGAAGGTCTGAGGTTACAGTTAGATCCCAGGTGACAGTCAGAAGGCTGAGGTTACAGTTAGATCCCAGGTGACAGTCAGAAGGTCTGAGGTTACAGTTAGATCCCAGGTGACAGTCAGAAGGCTGAGGTTACAGTTAGATCCAAGGTGACAGTCAGAAGGTTGAGGTTACAGTTAGATCCCAGGTGACAGAGTCAGAAGGTTGAGGTTACAGTTAGATCCAAGGTGACAGAGTCAGAAGGTCTGAGGTTGAGGTGACAGTCAGGACTGTGCGAGGAGGTGAGGTGACATTATAGACCCATCAGGGAGGAAGGAGGTGACACAGAGAGAAGAGCCAGATGGAGATTTCCTCCTCCTGCCCTTCTAATCCTATTTGCTAAGCCCCCCCCCCCCCCCCCCCCCCGCTGCTTACTGGTATAACCTGTGTGGATGATGCTGGACTATTTCCGATGGAAAACATGCACGATTTATTGTTTCCGCGATGAGACGGTCTTCCCCCTCTATGAGCTGTGACTCATCATCAGCTTATTTATTCACCTTTATATTTAACGTTTAACCCATTGAGACCTGGAACTGTGTCATTTTTAGATTTGAGCTAAAAAAGCATTATTTTACACTTTGGGCTATTCAAAAATAGCAGATCTACAAGCTCGCAGCGCGGCACCGAGTGCCGCGCTACGAGCTTGTAGATCTGCTATTTTTGAAAATTCGTGAAAATGTGTGCAAATCTTCTGAATATATATATTTTTAAAGCGAACATTTTTAACTCAAATCATTGCTTCTGGGGGGTCCCTGGAACAAAACGTTTTGATGGGGGTCCGCGGCCAAATACATATCATTTTGGGGGTCCTTGACATGAAAAATTTAACATTTAACCCATTGAGACCTGAAGCCGATTCTATACATGTCTCCTAAAATCCCAACAGTTTTCTGAAAAATGTATGTTTCTATATCAGTGGTGCTCAAACTTTTTCATGTCAAGGACCCCCAAAATGATATGTATTTGGCCGTGGACCCCCATCAAAATATGTTGTTCCAGGGACCCCCCAGAGGCAACGATTTGAGTTAAAAATGTTCGCTTTGAAAATATATGTATTCAAAGATTTGCGCACATTTTCACGATTTTTCAAAAATAGCAGTAAAAAAAGAAAAAAAAGAAAAGAACTTCCCCCTGGAAATCAATACCTGTCTGTCCGTCCGTCTGTGTGTCTCTCTGTGTGTGTGTGTGTGTGTGTCTGTGTGTCTGTGTGTGTGTGTGTGTGTGTGTGTGTGTGTGTGTGTGTGTGTGTGTGTGTGTGTGTGTGTGTGTGTGTGTCTCTGTCTGATCAGGATAATCCCCCAGACACAGTAGGAAGGTCAGAGGTCATACGAGGTCACCCCCCCTCCTAAACTCTCCCTTTGTAGTTTTCACTCAATCTCCATAGCAACGCATTAAACAATCTCCGTAGCAACGCATTAAACAATCTCCATAGCAACACATTAAACCATCTCCATAGCAACACAACACATTAAACAATCTCCATAGCAACACATTAAACAATCTCCATAGCAACACATTAAACAATCTCCATAGCAACACAACACATTAAACCATCTCCATAGCAACACATTATACAAATTACACTGCTAACACTTTACATGTTTTATTGTCTCTCTGTCTGTGTGTGTGTGTGTGTGTGTGTGTGTGTGTGTGTGTGTGTGTGTGTGTGTGTGTGTGTGTGTGTGTGTGTGTGTGTGTGTGTGTGTGTGTGTGTGTGTGTGTGTGTGTGTGTGTGTGTGTGTGTGTAAACGTTCCACAGATTATGGGGGGGGGGGCTAAATCTGTCTAATCTTTACGATGTCTTTGTCTCAGATTAGCTTTCGCTGGCAGGCAGGCAGGCAGACAGACAGACAGACAGACAGACAGACAGACAGACAGACAGACAGACAGACAGACAGACAGACACACACACAGACAGACAGACAGGCAGAGAGGCAGACAGACAGACAGACAGACAGACAGACAGACAGACAGACACACAGACAGACAGACAGACAGACAGACAGACAGACAGACAGACAGACAGACAGACAGACAGAGAGGCAGACAGACAGACAGACAGACAGACAGGCAGGCAGGCAGACAGACAGACAGACAGACAGACAGACAGACAGACAGACAGACAGACAGACAGACAGAGAGGAAGACAGACAGACAGACAGACAGACAGACAGACAGACAGACAGACAGACAGACAGACGATTCACACTAGAGCTCCAAACCTTCCTAATGAGTGAAAACAGTGAATCTACAAACCCATGTGTTGTATATTACAGTGGGTTGTGACATCATTTGAACGTGTTAATGTTGATTAATTGAATAAGAAAAAAACAAATACTGTTACGGCCTCATAACTCTGTTATAAATGTTAATAATCACGTATGACAACTTATAACAACGTTTATAACGTACTATAAGTGTCATAAGGTATTATAAGCCCAGTGGAACAAACAGCACATATAAGTGCATTATGGTACATTATAATTGATTATTAATGCAATTATGAGGCATTATGACCAGCTCTTATATTATTATAAGTCATAAATACTTCATAAAGCTTGTTATAAGTTGTTATGCATAATTTTACACATTTATAACAAGTGTTACAGTTAGACCCTCCAGAAAAATGCGTTTACGCGATCGCAGAATTTACCGCACAATCAGCAAAATGGCGCATAATTATGCGGGGGTAATGTTTTTTCAAAAAGGCCGCATCGCATCGCATAATACGCGCATCGCATCGCATAATACGCGCATCGCATCGCATAATACGCACATCGCATCGCATAATACGCACATCGCATCGCATAATACGCACATCGCATCGCATAATACGCACATCGCATCGCATAATACGCACATCGCATCGCATAATACGCACATCGCATCGCATAATACGCACATCGCATCGCATAATACGCACATCGCATCGCATAATACGCACATCGCATCGCATAATACGCACATCGCATCGCATAATATGCGCATCACATCGCATAATATGAGATTCGCATCGCATATTTTGCAACTTTTAACATATTTCGCATTTTTCGCAACTTCCCTCAATTTCACCGCATAAAATTGCAAAAAAAACGCATATTTCGTCGCAGAATCAAGAATTTTAGCCCGCATAATCAAGAGTTTTAGCCCGCATAATCAAGAGTTTTAGCCCGTATAATAAAGGATTTTAGCCCGTATAATCAAGAGTTTTAGCCCGCATAATCAAGAGTTTTAGCCCGCATAATCAAGAGTTTTAGCCCGCATAATCAAGAGTTTTAGCCCGCATAATCAAGAGTTTTAGCCCGCATAATCAAGAGTTTTAGCCCGCATAATCAAGAGTTTTAGCCCGCATAATCAAGAGTTTTAGCCCGCATAATCAAGAGTTTTAACCCGCATAATCAAGAGTTTTAGCCCGCATAATCAAGGGTTTTACCCCGCATAATCAAGAGTTTTAGCCCGCATAATCAAGAGTTTTAACCCGCATAATCAAGAGTTTTAGCCCTCATAATCAAGAGTTTTAGCCCGCATAATCAAGAGTTTTAGCCCGCATAATCAAGAGTTTTAGCCCGCATAATCAAGGATTTTTGCCCGCGTTTTTCTGGAGGGTCTAATTAGTAAGACATAGTAACAGACAGGCAGTCATTAGTGAATGAACAGACAGACATGTAAATAGTCATTAGTAAGACCGCAGACATGCCGTCATCATAATCTGTAGTTAATAATCTAATCCACTAACATGGTTTAATCTCACGTCTCGATCTCCTCTTACTGGAAAACTCTTAATCCAACACTCTGCAATACATAGTGCCTTTTCACCCCCTAGAATAATCATATTTCAACTGGGGACCCCCCAAAATAATCATATTTGAATTGGGGACCCCCCAAAAATAATCATATTTGAATTGGGGGCCCCCCAAAATAATCATATTTAAACCGGGGACCCCCCAAAAGAATCATATTTGAATTGGGGACCCCCCAAAATAATCATATTTCAACTGGGGACCCCCCAAAAGAATCATATTTGAACTGGGGACCCCTAAAATAATCATATTTGAACCGTTGAAAATTATTTTGGATGCAAATAAAAAATTGGACTGTTCCATGAATAGCCTAAAACAGGGGTCTTCAACGTTTTCAGGCCAAGGACCCCCTAGCTGAGAGAGAGATGAAGCAGGGACCCCCTCTATATCGTATAAAATTGTGTTTCAGATTAAAGTGTTTTTTTTTACTCAGTCTGCTCTTTTTTCCCTCTACACCTATAGCCTCTTTGCCAAAAATAGCAGATCTACAAGCTCTCAACGCCTCGCAGCGCGAGGCGTTGAGAGCTTGTAGATCGGCTATTTTTGGCTAATGTTCCCCTCAGAACAGGAATTCTAGGGTTCAAGTGGTTAATGTAAAACAAAAAGTAAATCCTATCACACAAAGATTTGGCTGACCCCCTGTAGTAGCTCTGAGGACCCCCTAGGGGTCCCGGACCCCCTGTTGAAGACTCCTGGCCTAAAATACACGACGATCTCCACCATTCATTGGACGCTGTAAAGGTTGCAACATATAAGAAATAAGACGTGGAGAATCATTTAATTGATACGAGTCGATGCTAATAAGTTCTGCATTAAGAGGCTCAGTGTATGGAGTTACATTTGTGTCTTTAATAACCAAACAAAAAGAAAGACATTTGAGAGAGAAAAAATATAAACGGAGCAAAGAATAGTTTTGAATGAAAACAAATTAAAATTAAAAACACATTTTTGTTCCGTTTATATCATTTCCTTTGCTTACAAATTATCTTTTTTTTTGCTTGCCGTTTTAATTTGTTTTCATTCAAAACTATTCTTTGCTCCGTTTATATTTTTTCTCTCTCAAATGTTTTTCTTTGGTCAATAAAGACACAAATGTAACTCCATATAAGTGCGGCTGTATTGGATAAGAGAAGTCATTATATTTATTATAGCAAAAAATATTATAATTATTAAAGCAAAAAAGGGTTTTATGAAACAAAAAAGAAAAAAAAAGTTTAATGTAAAATAAAGTTTTGTGTACGCACATGCACACACGTACATACGAACGCGCGCGCGCACACACACACACACACACACACACACACACACACACACACACACACACACACACACACACACACACACACACACACACACACACACACACACACACACACACACACACACACACACACACACACACACACACACACGACCCGTAAAGAACTATTTGAAAAAAGGAAATATTTTGGAAACAACTTTATTCAGAAAAACAACAACAACAAAAAAAACAATAGCTTAACTTTCCTTCATGTCTATAAAAGTCTAACATTAATAACATCTTCAATATGTGTGTCAGCTCCAACACTCAAATAAATTATAGAAAAATATGTTCTTTTGAATAAATGCATATATGTTCCACCCTGGTGTATATATGTATATATATATATATATATACACATATATACATATGTTCTGCCCTGGTGTATATACGTGTATATATATACACACATATATACATATGTTCTGCCCTGGTGTGTGTATGTATATATATATATATATACATATATATACATAAATTCTGCCCTGGTTGAACGTGGTTTGTTGGATAATATTCAACCAGGTTATTTCACAGTGCTACATTAGCACGGTGCTACATTAGCACGGTGCCACATTAGCACGGTGCCACATTAGCACGGTGCCACATTAGCAAGGTGCTACATTAGCACAGTGCTACATTAACACAGTGCCACATTAGCACAGTGCTATATTAGCACGGTGCTACATTAGCAAGGTGCTACATTAGCACAGTGCCACATTACCACAGTGCTACATTAGCAAAGTGCTATATTAGCACAGTGCTACATTAGCACAGTGCTTACATTAGCACAGTGCTACATTAGCACAGTGCTACATTAGCACAGTGCTACATTAGCTGCGGGAGCAAGGCAGGTGTCGAACCGTCAACCTGCGTTTCACATTCTGTGGATTCGCTCACATGAACAATTCAATCCGGGTTGGACACGCGTCTGTGTCGTTTTTTACATCTCTTTTGGCTATTCAAAAAATAGCAGATATACAAACCGCCCGATTAAATAATAAATAATAACTACATGAGATCCAATGGAACAGATTATTATTATTTTTACAATGTGAGCACTTCACCCATTTGCTTATAATTTATAATTGGTCCTCATTAATGCTCATTATAATATTATATCTTATCTTCATATAATTGGTCCTCACTAATGCTTATTATAATATATTATAATGAGCATCAGTGAGGACCAATTACAAGTTGTATCTATTTGAGAAGCGTAACATTTAACACATTGGGTGCCAAAACCGTATATATACTGTTTTTGAAAAAAAAAAATGATTTTTATTTTTTTTTATTTTTCCTCCATAGCAACAGGAGATATCATTTTTCAAAGATTTAGACTCCCATCCACTTCCTGGTTAACTTATGACTTCAAAAGCCTGTATCTCGGCCCCTGTGTACTTTTTCTTTTACAATGTATTTTTGACTATTTTTGACTATTTTCAACTGGCTGCAACTAGGGAACGGATTTCCGAATGTTTTAACTTTTTTTCCCCCGATTGTACGAGACCTCTATATAATGAATGGATGCTTTTTTTTTACATGGATTTGCTCGTCGTGGATTCTAGAGCTTTAAACAGTAAAGCGCAGTCAATGGGGAGAATGCTGTAAGTTGTTATGAAAAAATGCTGGCACCCAATGTGTTAAGATGAAAGAACCTCTGTGTCTCATTTAGAAACACTTTTATGTGTGTGTTCTGGTTGAGGGCATCGTTTATGTATAACCTTGACGGTCGGTGCTTGTTTGTTGGGTTGGAAAATGGATGAAGTGCTCCTTTAAGTTCAAGGTGTTTTACCTGCCGGTGAAGATGTGATGATAAACTGTCTGAAAACGTGGACCGGTCTGGAACCAGTTTAGACCGGTTTTCAGGGCTCAGTATGGACAAGTTTAGACTGGTTTCTGGGTGTATAGAACGGTTTTAAACTGGTTTCTGGGTGTATAGAACAGGTTTAGACTGGTTTTCTGGGTGTATAGAACGGGTTTAGACTGGTTTCTGGGTGTATAGAACGGTTTTAAACTGGTTTCTGGGTGTATAGAACGGGTTTAGACTGGTTTTCTGGGTGTATAGAACTGCTTTAGACTGGTTTTCTGGGTGTATACGACCGGTTTAGACTGGTTTTCTGGGTGTATAGAACCGGGTCAGACTGGTTTGTCAGAGTTCTGGCGTCGGTGCATTTCCATCACCAGTCTGCGGATCTCCTCTCTCTTCTTGCGGACCTGCTGCCGTGGAAACCAGTTCTCCAGGCACACCGGCAGGTCAAAGTGCACCACGGGGTTCTGAGGAGCCAATCAGAATGCAGGGTTTCATGTGAAAATATACATATATTATCACCTCTCAAAGTCAATAATTTATCAATGAAACGTAGAAAAGGCAGGGATACAGGCAGGCAGGCAGACAGACAGACAGACAGACAGACAGACAGACAGACAGACAGACAGACAGACAGCTGTCTCACCTTCAGGAATGTCTCCACGTATTGCAGCAGGTAGAGGCCGCAGTCGCTGCTGTTGTCCTGCAGGGGGAGCCTGCAGTTTGAGCTCTTCATGCTCTCTGAGCTGAAGAGACGAGCGCTCTGCCTGCGCTCTCTCCATTCTACACACAGGTAACTGCACACACACACACACACACACACACACACACACACACACACACACACACACACACACACACACACACACACACACACACACACACACACACACACACACACACACACACACACACACACACACACACACACACACACACACACAAACACACACACACACACACACACACACACACACACACACACGTTATATACGCTGATATACTGTGTGTGTGTGTGTGTGTGTGTACAGAGCATAACCCACACTGCACATACTTTGGGTGCTCATATCCCCGGACGGGTATGTTCTAATAATAATAATAATAATATTATTAACCCATTAAGACCTGGAACTGTGTCATTTTTAGATTTGAGCTAAAAAAAACATTATTTTACACTTTGGGCTATTCAAAAATAGCAGATCTACAAGCGCTATGAGCTTGTAGATCTGCTATTTTTGAAAAATCGTGAAAATGTGTGCAAATCTTTGAATATATATTTTTTTAAAGCGAACATTTGTAACTCAATAATACTAATATGGGTAATAATAATAATAGTAATAGTAATAGTAAGTGTAATAATAGTAATAATACTTACTCTCGTAGCAGTTTGCAGACGTTTTCATGGCACGACCGTTTGAGTGAATCCATGACCAGAATGCAAGGTCTACACAACAACACACACACACACAGCATGTAATACACAACAACACACACAGCATGTAATACACACTAAACAGCACACACACACACACACACACACACACACACACACACACACACACACACACACACACACACACACACACACACACACACACACACACACACAGGGGCCGGTGCATTCACCTGTGTTAAAGACAGGGTACACATGGACCCAAATGGACCCTAAGCGTCCATTTGGTTCCATGTGTACCCTGTCTGAGTCACAGACCTGTATGGGATAAGGAAGTTATACGGATCAAAGCGATAGTTCTCACCTCTTTAGAGCTGTCTCTCTCTTCCACCCCAACCTGGTACACTCCTATAAGAAATGATACACGTTACAAAAAAAAAGCGGCCTCCTGGTGGCGCTATAACAGGCCCATGTAAAACATTTGAAGCAGAGGTTCTGCTCTGGCATCCAGGGAGTGTGTGTGCAGTTTCGCTGCGATCAGGCCCAACGGTGCCGGAGATTAGCTGCTAACACACAGACAGAATGACACACGGACGGGGTCCAAAACATACTCTCTCGCCATGCCTTTCACCTGGCGGGGACGATAATAACTAGAAAAAGTGCTCCTCGGAGCACAGGTCTCCGCCAGGTCAGGTACGTTATTCTGGCCTCCTGGTGGCGCTATAATAGGCCAATGTGAAAAGGGTTCCATTTCTTCTTAGGTCTTTCACGGCAATCGGACACAGCATTCATGATTTGAGGCATTTTGTTCCAAAAATGTGTTTTGCTAAATTACACCTGCTGGTGGCGCTATAACAGGCCAATGTGAAAAGGGTGGCATTTCTTCCTCGGCATAGTGGGAATGTGTTTGTGAAATTTCACGGAAATCGCAAGCTGCGTTCATAGTTTGAGGCTTTTTGTTCAAAACGGACCAATCCTGCAAACTTTGGAAGCCAACCATAGCCAATCAGGATGGAATATGAAATATCGGACAGATCCGTGTTGATCACATGACTATAGAGATACTGTGTACCGATCTGCATGACGTTTGGATAAAATCTGTAGGAGTAATGTAAAAAAATGTGTTTTGCACAAATCGGCCTCCTGGTGGCGCTATAACAGGCCCATGTGAAAAATTGGGGCAGAGGTTCTGAATTAGCATCCAGGGAGTGTGTGTGTGCACAGTTTCGGAGCGACCGGGCCAACGGTGTCGGAGATTAGCTGGTAACACACACACGGACACACGGACGGACACACACACACACGGACGGACGGAGGGTAAAACATACTCTCTCGCCATGCCTTTCGGCCTGGCGGAGACAATAATTCTTACTGGGGGCGTGGTGATAGACTGTTCTCCTCTGGCTCTCAGACCTGCAACACGAAACAAAAACATAAAAACTCATTTAAAGCCCTGAAGAAGCATCTGTGTCACTTTTTGATTTGAGCTAAAAAGCATTTTTTAACTCTTTGGCTATTCAAAAAATAGCAGATCTACAAGCTCATAGCGTGGCACCGAGTGCCGCGCTATGAGCTTGTAGATCTGCTATTTTCAGAAATATCGTTATTTTTTTTGCAAATCTTGAGATTTGAGTTTCAAAAGTGAACATTTGTAACTCAAATCTTTGCTTCTGGGGGATTTAACAGTTTTTTGAAAAAACGTATGTCGCCATAATATCAGTGGTTCTTTGTTCCATGTCAAGGACCCCCAAAATGATATGTATTTGGCCGCGGACCCCCATCTAAAAATATATGTTTCAGGGACCCCCGGAAGCAAAGATTCGAGTTAAAAAAATTTGCTTTAAAACAATATATATATTAAAAGATTTGCACACATTTTCACGCTTTTTCAAAAATAGCAGATCTACAAGCTCGTAGGGAGGGCCTCATTGGAAACAAGTCCACTTTTATGAACGGACCTGTTAGACAAAGTATTTTAAATGTAACTGTGCTGTTTTACATTTTTTACCTAAAAAAAATATTCAATCAATCAAAAAAATCATTTTAATCATATTTTTGAAAGCAATAAACACACCAAGGTATTTAAAAGCATTAAAGGACGACTTCACCGCTTTTCAACATATCTTCATATAATAGGTCGTCACTAATGCTGATGATAAAATGGTACGATTTTCTTCTAATCAGTCTGTGTCTCAGAGGAGGGCTGTGGACAGTTCAGAGTCCCGTCTACCAGTGACATCATCAATGGGGAATCCAAGCTAATAGAAACTGCAGGCTTTCTATTCCTGGAAAGTTGTGATGCAATAATAGAAGCCTTTGTTCTCGTGTTAATAAAAATCTAAATAAAAAATGTGAAATCTTGTTGGAAAAAAAAATCATGCCTAACGATGATGTCACTGGTAGACAGGTTTCTGGACTGTCCACAGCCCTCCTATGAGACACAGACCAAGTAGAAAAAAATTGTACCATTTTATTATGAGTATTAGTGAGGACCAATTATATGAAGACAGGTTGAAAAGCGGTGAAGTCGTCCTTTAACAATGGAAGGGTTAGGGGTGTAGACTGCGTTGTAGACTATTGGCCAATCACGGTGCAGGATTGGTCAGTGTCCAAAACTCACTTATAGGGGGCGGTTACACCGCCCCAAAAAATACATTTCTGTTTCAATATTTTTATTAGACAAAAAAAAAAGTAGACAATCCACCACGAGTATGACAGGACAGAGGGCACAACATAACAATACAATAAAGACAAAAACACACAAGAGAAAAACAAATCCTAAAAGACTTCACACCAAATACATTATATAACTAGAACTAGAAAAAGTGCTCCTCGGAGCACAGGTCTCCGCCAGGTCAGGTAGGTTATTGTGGCCTCCTGGTGGCGCTATAATAGGCCAATGTGAAAAGGGTGCCATTTGTTCTTAGGCCTTGCACGACAATTGGACCCTGACTGCATTCATGATTTGAGGCATTTTGTTAAAAACATTGGTTTTGCTAAATTAGACCTGCTGGTGGCGCTATAATAGGCCAATGTGAAAAGGGTGACATTTGCTCCTCAACATAGTGTGAATGTGCGTGCAGTTTGACCGCCATCGGACGCTGCGTTCATGATTTGCGGAATTTTGTTCAAAACAAGGCAATAATGCAAACTTTAGATGTCAATCTTAGCCAATCAGTATGGAATATGAAAAATCAAACACATCCGTCTTGATCACATGACTATAGAGATCATGTGTACCGATTTGCGTGAAATTTGGATAAAATTGGAAGGAGTAGTATAAAATAATGTGTTTTACATAAGTCTGCCTCCTGGTGGCGCTATAAAAGGCAGATGTGAAAAATGCAGGACAAAGGTTTTTCCTTGACCTCTAGGGAGTGTGCATACAAAGTTTTACACAGATCGGTGGAATTATAGGTAAAAACACGAATCGGCCTGTTATAGCGCCACCATGAGGCTGATTTCAACATTTTTAAATGGTAGTTCTTCCTCGGCCTAATGGGAATGAGCGTGCAAAATGTAAATGGTAAATGGTAAATGGTGCATTTATATAGCGCTTCTATCCGAAGCGCTTTACATTGATTGTGCCATTAACCCATTCACACACACATTCATACACCGATGGCGGAGGAAACCATGCAAGGCACCAACCTGCTCACCGGGAGCAATTAGGGGTTCAGCGTCTTGCTCAAGGACACTTCGACACTAACTCTAGGGGAGCGCCCCAGCCCGGGATCAAACTGGGAACCTTGCGGTTTTCCAGTTCACTCTACCCGGCCACTCTACCCCTGAGCCACTGCCGCATGCTGTTGCATGCTGTGTTCATGATTTGAGGCATTTTGTTCAAAACGGAGCACTCCTGCAAACTTTGGAAGACATTTTTAGCCAATCAGGATGGAATATGAGAAATCTGAAAGACCTGTTTCGTTTAGTCACTATAGAGATACTGTGTACCGATTTGCGTGCTTTTTGGACAAAATCGGTAGGAGTACTGTCAAAAAATATGTTTTGCACAAATCGGCCTCCTGGTGGCGCTATCAAAGGCCCATGAGAAGAATTTGGGGCAAAGGTTCTGAATTGGCATCCAGGGAGTGTGTGTGCACAGTTTCACTGAGATCAAGACAACGGTGCCGGAGATTAGCTGGTCACAGACGGACGGACACACGGACACACACACGGACGGACACACGGACGGACGGACGGACGGGGTGGAAAACATACTCTCTCGCCATGCCTTTCGGCCTGGCGGAGACAAAAAGTGCTCCTCGGAGCACAGGTCTCCGCCAGGTCAGGTAGGTTATTGTGGCCTCCTGGTGGCGCTATAATAGGCCAATGTGAAAAGGGTGACATTTGCTCCTCAACATTTTGTTCAAAACAAGCCACTACTGGAAACTAAGTTAGATGTCAATCTTAGTCAATCAGGATGGAATATGAAAGATCAAACACATCCGTCTTGATCACATGACTATAGAGATCATGTGCACCGATTTGCGTGAAATTTGGATAAAATCGGAAGGAGTAATATAAAGAAATGTGTTTTATATAAGTCAGCCTCCTGGTGGCGCTATAAAAGGCAAAGATTTTTCCTTGACCTCTAGGGAGTGTGCATACAAAGTTTTACACAGATCGGTGCAGTTATAGGTAAAAACACGAATCGGCCTGTTATAGCGCCACCATGAGGCTGATTAGAAAAAATTCAAGTGGCATTTCTTCCTGGGCATAGTGGAAATATGCGTGCAAAATTTCAAGGAAATTGCATGCTGCGTTTATGATTTCAGACATTTTGTTCAAAATGGAGCACTCCTACAAACTTTGGAAGACATTTTTAGCCAATTAGGATGGAATATGAACAATCTGAAATGAGACGTTTCTTTTAATGACTATAGAGATACTGTGTACCGATTTGGGGGATTTTTGGCCAAAATCTGTAGAAGTACTGTTCAAAAATGTGTTTTGCACAAATCGGCCTCCTGGTGGCGCTAAAAAAGGCCCATGTGAAAAATTTGGGGCAGAGGTTCTGCTGTGACATCCAGGGAGTGTGTGTGCACAGTTTCACAGCGAGCAAGCCAACGGTGCCGGAGATTAGCTGTACACAGACAGAAGGACACACGGACGGACGGACAGGGGGCAAAACATACTCTCTCGCCATGCCTTTCGGCCTGGTGGAGACAATAATCATCACATTATTGCTGCCAACACCTCAACTCTACACCTCAACTCTACACCGCAACTCTACACCGCAACTCTACACCTCAACTCTACACCGCAACTCTACACCGCAACTCTACACCTCAACTCTACACCGCAACTCTACACCTCGACTCTACACCGCGACTCTACACCTCGACTCTACACCTCGACTCTACACCGCAACTCTACACCGCAACTCTACACCGCAACTCTACACCGTAACTCTACACCGCAACTCTACACCGCAACTCTACACCTCAACTCTACACCGCAACTCTACACATCAACTCTACACCGCAACTCTACGCCTCAACTCTACGCCTCAACTCTACGCCGCAACTCTACACCGCAACTCTACACCTCAACTCTACACCGCAACTCTACACCGCAACTCTACACCGCAACTCTACACCTCAACTCTACACCGCAACTCTACACCTCAACTCTGCACCTCAACTCTACACCGCACTCTACACCGCAACTCTACACCGCAACTCCACACCTCAACTCCACACCGCAAATCTACACCGCAACTCTACACCGCAACTCTGCACCGCACTCTACACCTCAACTCTACACCTCAACTCTACACCGCAACTCTACACCTCAACTCTACACCGCACTCTACACCTCAGCTCTACACCTCAACTCTACACCGCACTCTACACCTCAACTCTACACCGCAACTCTACACCTCAACTCTACACCGCAACTCTAAACCGCAACTCTACACCTCAACTCTACACCTCAACTCTACACCTCAACTCTACACCTCAACTCTACGCCGCAACTCTACACCTCAACTCTACACCGCAACCCTGCACCGCAACTCTACACCGCAACTCTACACCTCAACTCTGCACCTCAACTCTACACCGCACTCTACACCTCAACTCTACACCTCAACTCTACACCGCAACTCTACACCGCAACTCTACACCTCAACTCTACACCTCAACTCAACTCTACACCACAACTCTACCATGTGTATCCATCTCCTGCCTCCCACTTAATATGGCTACTAGCTGACATCCTCCGTCACTCCAATACACAAGACATCGCTCCACTCATCCCCTATAGATGGCGCTAAGCGCAGCCATGCTTCTACACATTGGGACAAGGTACCCCGTAGAACAGGGGTGATGCAACTTTGACGATGGAGAGGGCCACTATATTTCCACACTCACTCCAGGGGGGCCACATTGCATATACTGTCGGGCCTGTCACAAAAAAATAGCAAAAAATAGCAGATCTACAAGCTCAAAACGCGCTGCGACGCGTTTTGAGCTTGTAGATCTGCTTTTTTTTGCTATTTTTGAATTTGAATTCAGATTTCTTTTTTGCTATTTTTGAATTGAAATCCTGAAAAGTTAACTTTATGAACTTAAATACAAATACATTGGACATAAAAAAAGACAATAGAATTGTAATACTAGTCATTAAGCTACTACTAATATAGTAGTAGTCATTAAAGCGGGTCATGTTTGCAATTGTAACAGCTGAAATCAATCATATATCAGTATTCCGATATTAACCTGCGGGCCACATTAAGTGAAGGTGCGGGCCGCATGTGGCCCCCGGGCCGCCAGTTGCCCATGTATGCCGTAGAACATACGAGAGTCTCTCTGAGAGCATTAACCGTAGCACCTTTTCAAACCATAGTAGAACATATGAGAGTCTCTCTAAGGGCATTAAACGTAGCACCTTTTCAAACCATAGTAGAACATACGAGAGTCTCTCTGAGAGCATTAACCGTAGCACCTTTTCAAACCATAGTAGAACATATGAGAGTCTCTCTAAGGGCATTAACCGTAGCACCTTTTCAAACCATAGTAGAACATACAGTGGTCACCTATTCACATACGCACCAGAGTCTCTGAAAGGTACCCACCATAACCCACCATAACCTTAGGTTGTGAAAGGTTGGGGGTGTGGCTATGCCTTGGGGGTGTGTTTTAAGTTTTTCATTTTAGGTGGACAGTAGGTGGCAGAAGAGAGCAGAGGAAAGCAATTACTCTACTTGCAGTTTATTTCTTAAAAGCAGAAGTCATTAGAGAACTTATGAATGCAGACAATTTATCATTGAATTAATAAAACAAACTTATGTACTAGAGTATTTCCAATTTCCAGTACTTTTACTTTATTTTATACATAGGCTATTTGAAAATAGCTGATCTACAAGCTCACAATTTTCACAATGCTATTTTGAAACATTTTACACAACAGTGTATTTTCAAACATTTTACAGTGGTGTAAAGTAACAAATTACATTACACAAGTACTGTACATAAGTAAAGATTTTAGGTTTTTTTTTTTCTTTACTGGACTATTTCCCTCTCTCTCTCTTTCTCTTGTTATGCAGAAAGTCCTCTTTCACACGTTATGTCAAAATCGTCACCTTATTAAACTAATGGCCTAAGTCATTTTTTGAGGAAATTATATTTTTGCCTAAGTCAGGTCCTCATGACACTAGCCTTATATAAACGTTGGCTATTTAAAAATAGCCATGTGATGCGTTGTGAGCTTATAGATCTGCTATTTTCAAAGGATTTTTATATATTTTGATAACCTGTGAAACGGGACATTCTACATGTATTTTTATGTGGTATATGTGGTGGCTTTTACTTTAAGTAAAATATCTGAGTACTTCTTCCACCACTGAAGAACAACAATTAAAGAACAGAGGATAAGCCAGTGTTTTTCTCATTCTTTTTTTTTTCTCTCTCTCTCAGTCATAGGAGACAGCTGTTGCGACCAGTGTTGCCAGAGTTTACGAGAGAAATAAGCAAACAGGTCTATGAAAACAAGCCCAAAAGAGATTGATTATTATAGGCCACATGAGCACATTAAACCTATATGCACCTCAAGTTCTCAAATAAAAAGCAGCAAGCTTCTACCAATATTTACAAGCAACTTTACAGAAAAACAGGTTGCTTATAATAAGCAAACATGGCAACGCTGGTCGCGACCCCTTCCTTTCATTCAGTGAGAGAGGATCATGGTTAACATATGCTAATAGACAGACAGTGGCTTCAAGCTTGGCCATTGTTGTCACAAAACAAGTTTGGCCACCTTCACACACAGTTAGGTAGGCTACAGTCAGCAGGGAGAGGGGGTTGGGGGAGAATTTAGCTTTTTTTGAAATCATGTTCTCAGTGGTGGAAAAAATGCTCACATTAGCTCAAGCACCCCTCTCTCTCTGTCTTCAGTATTAACTGGGTATCAACTGCCTTTTAAGGTCAACCCTAAATGCATCAAATTTTCTCTGATGTGATGTTTTAAGTTGTATGTATCTTTCTGATGCTTAAGTAAGAGTCCCTCTTGTGGTTAAAGCTGATGTCCAGTGATTTTGCGGCCCGGGTTTAAATCCCACGCTATGAGCTTGCAAATTCCATGCGGAATGTCCAGTTTTTGTTACCACAATATAAAAATACTCTGTTACAAGTAAAAGGCCTGTGTTAAAAATGTTACTGAGTAAAACTACAAAGTACTGGCATCAAAATATTTTCAAACATTTTACACAACAATGTATTTTCAAACATTTTACTGTGGTGTAAAGTAACACATTACATTACACAAGTACTGTACATAAGTAAAGATTTTAGGTTTTTTTTTTTCTTTACTGGACTATTTCCCTCTCTCTCTCTTTCTCTCTACTTGTTATGCAGAAAGTCCTCTTTCACACGTTATGTCAAAATCGTCACCTTATTAAACTAATGGCCTAAGTCATTTTTTGAGGAAATTATATTTTTGCCTAAGTCAGGTCCTCATGACACTGGCCACCTCTGGTAAAATCGCCTATCTCCTAATTGAAAAGGATCATGCTGTTCACGCCCCTTTTAGTATAATGGCCTAACTCCCTAGTGTGACTTAGGACAAAATAGGCCTTTCGTTTGGCCTAAGTCACATGTTTTTGTGACTTAAGCCAAATTATTTACTGATTTAGGCCATTTTGTAATTTGTTTTGCTTTTTATTTTGGCCTAAGTCAGATTTAATCCTATTTAAACCTATTTAAATCTCTTATGTTACATAACTGACAGACAGTGTTATTTCTATTTAAATAGTCATAATTTGTTATAAACATTTTGGGTGAAATGATTAAGAAATATCATATAGTTTTGTTCTGGATCAGTTTTTTATTTTTCCTGAAAACCTTGAAAAAATGACTTAGGCCATTAGTTTAATAAGGTGACGAAATGTAAAATAGCAGATCTACAAGCTCACAACGTGTAGCTTAGTTCTGCTATTTTTAAATAGACAACTTTATATAAGGTTAATGGTTAATGTATGTTTTGTAATAATAATCAAAATCTACAAAGTAACTAAAGTTTTCAAACACTTGCACATCGTGTGTGTGTGTGTGTGTGTGTGTGTGTGTGTGTGTGTGTGTGTGTGTGTGTGTGTGTGTGTGTGTGTGTGTGTGTGTGTGTGTGTGTGTGTGTGTGTGTGTGTGTCTGACTGTGCAGTGTGTGGGCACAGACAGACAGACAGACAGTAGGGGGAGGTAGGTAGCAGATAGCAAAACCGGTTATGTTAATGATATACTGTGTAGCCTACACTACAGTATTCCAAATAGGCTGAGGAACTCTGCTATCAGGTTCCCCTCCCCCCTACAGTACCTCTGTCCCCACCACACCGTGGAACCACACATTACTGCCGGACCCCCGGCAGTAACTCTGAGGACCCTCTAGGGGTCTCGGACCTCCTGTCGAAGACCCCTGATTTAACTCTCTCTCTCTCTCTCTCTCTCTCTCTCTCTCTCTCTCTCTCTCTCTCTCTCTCTCTCTCTCTCTCTCTCTCTCTCTCTCTCTCTCTCTCTCTCTCTCTCTCTCTCTCTCTCTCTCTCTCTCTCTCTCTCAAAATGGGGGTCCGCGGGCTAATAAGTGTCAATTTGGAGGTCCTTCACATGAAAAAGTTTGAGAACCACTGCTCTATATCTCCCCCCCTTGCACTTTGGCTAATTAATATTGACTGTTGTAAGTGAAAAGGTTAAGAAATGTTCAAAAAGTTTACTTTATTGTTTCAGTTTCTGAGAGGCTGCAGCCAGTGTGTGCAGTTCAGATTTATGTTGTTCCTGTAAGGATAATTATTGTTCCAATTCCAAATATGGAATCTGTAGCAGCAAAATACTTAAAAAGATAAAAACTGTTTTCTATTGTTCCATTAAATTGGATTCAGTTCTAAAAGGCTAAAAACTGTACACGTCTTTTTTTTTGAGGGGGGGGGGGCACGGGGAAAGTAATATAAAGTAATATGTAATATATTACTCTTGATTCCAAGTAATACGTTATATAATATTATTACTTTTCAAAGGAGTAATAAGTAATACAAGTAGGTAACATATTACTCTCCTAAGTAATATAGCCCAACACTGATTATAAAACATATACATTAACCACTTTAGCCCTATATTATACCACGGCCATTAGAAAATAGACGATCTACAAGCTCGTAGATCGGCTACTTTCAAACATTTCAGTACTTTTACTTTTGGTACTTTAAGTATATTTTGATGCCAATACTTTGTACTTTTACTCAAGTAACATTTTGAACACATGCCTTACTTACTTTTTTAAAATAAATTTTGATACCAAGCGCCATCTCGTGGCTGGATGGCCACACTACACTTTCTAATCATTTCAATGGGAGGTGCCAAGAATCTGTGGGCGTCAACTTTGAAAGGTACCTAAAGAAACCTTTGAAAACCTCTGATGTCCAATAGGTGGCCGTTTGAAGATCGTGCATGAATGAACAGGTGACCACTGTATGAGAGTCTCTCTGAGAGCATTAACCGTAGCACCTTTTCAAACCATAGTAGAACATATGAGAGTCTCTCTGAGAGCATTAACCGTAGCACCTTTTCAAACCATAGTAGAACATATGAGAGTCTCTCTAAGAGCATTAACCGTAGCACCTTTTCAAACCATAGTAGAACATATGAGAGTCTCTCTAAATCTAAGAGCATTAACCGTAGCACCTTTTCTAACCATAGTAGAACATATGAGAGTCTCTCTAAATCTAAGAGCATTAACCATAGCACCTTTTCAAACCATAGTAGAACATATGAGAGTCTCTCTGAGAGCATTAACCGTAGCACCTTTTCAAACCATAGTAGAACATATGAGAGTCTCTCTAAGAGCATTAACCGTAGCACCTTTTCTAACCATAGTAGAACATATGAGAGTCTCTCTAAGTCTAAGGGCATTAAACGTAGCACCTTTTCAAACCATAGTAGAACATATGAGAGTCTCTCTGAGAGCATTAAACGAGTCCCGAGTGGAAAAAAATACATTTCTTAAAAAGGAGGAGAACCGCAGCGTACCTCTTGTGAGCCGAGGTCTCTTCACCTCCTCCTGCTGCTCCTCCTCGTGGGGGCGTGGTCTCTTCACCTCCTCCTGCCGCTCCTCGTGGGGGCGTGGTCTCTTCACCTCCTCCTGCTCCTCATGGGGCGTCGACGACATGCAGGAGGAGCTCGTTTCCTCCATGTGATCTTTGACCAGCCCTGGAAAACACACCATCACCAGGTACCAGTGAGACCTGAGGAACATTAGGAGAACATTAGGAGAACATTAGGAGAAAACACACCATCACCAGGTACCAGTGAGACCTGAGGAACATTAGGAGAACATTAGAGGAACATTAGGGGAACATTAGGGGAACATTAGGAGAAAACACACCATCACCAGGTACCAGTGAGACCTGAGGAACATTAGGAGAACATTAGGAGAACATTAGGAGAAAACACACCATCACCAGGTACCAGTGAGACCTGAGGAACATTAGGAGAACATTAGAGGAACATTAGGAGAACATTAGGGGAACATTAGGAGAAAACACACCATCACCAGGTACCAGTGAGACCTGAGGAACATTAGGAGAACATTAGGAGAACATTAGGAGAAAACACACCATCACCAGGTACCAGTGAGACCTGAGGAACATTAGGAGAACATTAGAGGAACATTAGGGGAACATTAGGAGAGAACACACCATCACCAGGTACCAGTGAGACCTGAGGAACATTAGGAGAACATTAGGGGAACATTAGGAGAGAACACACCATCACAAGGTACCAGTGAGACCTGAGGAACATTAGGGGAACATTAGGAGAAAACACACCATCACCAGGTACCAGTGAGACCTGAGGAACATTAGGAGAACATTAGGAGAACATTAGGAGAAAACACACCATCACCAGGTACCAGTGAGACCTGAGGAACATTAGGAGAACATTAGGAGAACATTAGGAGAAAACACACCATCACCAGGTACCAGTGAGACCTGAGGAACATTAGGAGAACATTAGGGGAACATTAACATTAGGGGAACATTAGGAGAAAACACACCATCACCAGGTACCAGTGAGACCTGAGGAACATTAGGAGAACATTAGGGGAACATTAGGAGAAAACACACCATCACCAGGTACCAGTGAGACCTGAGGAACATTAGGAGAACATTAGGAGAACATTAGGAGAAAACACACCATCACCAGGTACCAGTGAGACCTGAGGAACATTAGGAGAACATTAGGAGAACATTAGGAGAAAACACACCATCACCAGGTACCAGTGAGACCTGAGGAACATTAGGAGAACATTAGGGGAACATTAGGAGAAAACACACCATCACCAGGTACCAGTGAGACCTGAGGAACATTAGGAGAACATTAGGAGAACATTAGGAGAAAACACACCATCACCAGGTACCAGTGAGACCTGAGGAACATTAGGAGAACATTAGGAGAAAACACACCATCACCAGGTACCAGTGAGACCTGAGGAACATTAGGAGAACATTAGGGGAACATTAGGAGAAAACACACCATCACCAGGTACCAGTGAGACATGAGGAACATTAGGAGAACATTAGGAGAACATTAGGAGAAAACACACCATCACCAGGTACCAGTGAGACCTGAGGAACATTAGGAGAACATTAGGGGAACATTAGGAGAAAACACACCATCACCAGGTACCAGTGAGACCTGAGGAACATTAGGAGAACATTAGGAGAACATTAGGAGAAAACACACCATCACCAGGTACCAGTGAGACCTGAGGAACATTAGGAGAACATTAGGAGAACATTAGGAGAAAACACACCATCACCAGGTACCAGTGAGACCTGAGGAACATTAGGAGAACATTAGGGGAACATTAGGAGAAAACACACCATCACCAGGTACCAGTGAGACCTGAGGAACATTAGGAGAACATTAGGGGAACATTAGGAGAAAACACACCATCACCAGGTACCAGTGAGACCTGAGGAACATTAGGAGAACATTAGGGGAACATTAGGAGAAAACACACCATCACCAGGTACCAGTGAGACCTGAGGAACATTAGGAGAACATTAGGGGAACATTAGGAGAAAACACACCATCACCAGGTACCAGTGAGACCTGAGGAACATTAGGAGAACATTAGGGGAACATTAGGAGAAAACACACCATCACCAGGTACCAGTGAGACCTGAGGAACATTAGGAGAACATTAGGGGAACATTAGGAGAAAACACACCATCACCAGGTACCAGTGAGACCTGAGGAACATTAGGAGAACATTAGGGGAACATTAGGAGAAAACACACCATCACCAGGTACCAGTGGGACCTGAGGAACATTAGGAGAACATTAGGGGAACATTAGGAGAAAACACACCATCACCAGGTACCAGTGAGACCTGAGGAACATTAGGAGAACATTAGAGGAACATTAGGAGAAAACACACCATCACCAGGTACCAGTGAGACCTGAGGAACATTAGGAGAACATTAGAGGAACATTAGGAGAAAACACACCATCACCAGGTACCAGTGAGACCTGAGGAACATTAGGAGAACATTAGAGGAACATTAGGAGAAAACACACCATCACCAGGTACCAGTGAGACCTGAGGAACATTAGGAGAACATTAGGGGAACATTAGGAGAAAACACACAATCATCAGGTACCAGTGGGACCTGAGGAACATTAGGGGAACATTAGGAGAAAACACACCATCACCAGGTACCAGTGGGACATGAGGAACATTAGGAGAACATTAGAGGAACATTAGGAGAAAACACACCATCACCAGGTACCAGTGGGACCTGAGGAACATTAGAGGAACATTAGGAGAACATTAGAGGAACATTAGAGGAACATTAGGAGAACATTAGAGGAACATTAGGAGAACATTAGAGGAACATTAGGAGAACATTAGAGGAAGATTAGGAGACAACACACCATCACCAGGTACCAGTGAGACCTGAGGAACATTAGGAGAACATTAGAAGAACATTAGAGGAACATTAGGAGAACATTAGAGGAACATTAGGAGAACATTAGAGGAAGATTAGGAGAACATTAGAGGAACATTAGGAGAACATTAGGAGAAAACACACCATCACCAGGTACCAGTGAGACCTGAGGAACATGAGGAGAACATTAGGAGAACATGAGGAGAACATTAGGAGAACATTAGGAGAACATTAGGAGAAAACACACCATCACCAGGTACCAGTGAGACCTGAGGAACATTAGGAGAACATTAGGAGAAAACACACCATCACCAGGTACCAGTGGGATCTGAGGAACATTAGGAGAACATTAGGAGATACTTAAAGGTAGGGTAAGTGATTTTCTTTGGTTAAAATAAGTGTTAAATAGCGCTATATTGTGATAGTACTCATTGCTATAGAGTGTTTGTTCAGTAAAAGGAGTCTCCTTGTCTCTCCAGCTCTTTATAAAACAGAAAATGCATTTTTGTTTCAGTTTCATTTCCGATTTTATCCAATCAGGACAGAGAACTCAATCAGGATACAGATTAAACAAGTGAAATGGGAAGTGATGACACTGATGGTACTTTCTCCTGATTGGCTGAGATTTTGACACCTACCGGAAAATGTATTTTCTGTTTATTAAAGAGCTGGAGAGACGGGGAGACTCCTGTTACTGAACAAACACTCTATAGCAATGATTACTATCACAATATAGTGCTTTAACCCAAAAATATCACTTACCCTACCTTTAACCCAGTGAACTGTGTCATTTTTTTGATTTGAGCTAAAAAGCATTATTTTACATTTTGGGCTATTCAAAAATAGCAGATCTACAAGCTCATAGCGCGGCACCGAGTGCCGCACTACGAGCTTGTATATCTGCTATTTTTGAAAAATCGTGAAAATGTGTGAAAATCTTTGAATATATATATTTTTAAAGTGAACATTTTTAACTCAAATCTTTGCTTCTGGGGGGTCCCTGGAACAAAATATTTTGATGGTCGTCGGCGGCCAAATACATATAATTTTGGGGGTCCTTGACATGAAAAAGATTGAGCACCACTGATATAGAAACATACGTTTTTCAGAAAACTGTTGAGATTTAGGAGACATGTAGAATCGGCTTCAGGTCTCAATGGGTTAATGCTTTGAAAATACAGCTGTAGTGACGATGACGTCGCCATGGCGACGTCACATGGACTAGTGATTTGTTTACGTGGGGGGGGGGGGGGGTGTGAACTTACTCTTGATTGACAGGCACAAACAGGAAGTCCTTGTCGAAGATGTCGACGTTTCGAGTCCAAGTCTTCACCCTCTGATGTCTGCTGACTCTGTCCCTACACACACACACACACACACACACACACACACACACACACACACACACACACACACACACACACACACACACACACACACACACACACACACACACACACACACACACACACACACACACACACACACACACACACACACACACACACACGTCTGAGACAACAGTCTGTAAGAACTATTAAAACATTTAATGGTTTATGGTGTTCTTACAGAGGTTGAGGTTCCTCTTCAGGGGTTCTAAAGGTGTTAAAGGTTCTAAATGAAATGCTTTGAGCGCATAGTTCTATCCCACCTGAAATCTGAAACCAGTGGTCACATGGATGCTTTACAATTTGCATATCAAGCAAAGAGGGGCGTGGAGGATGCAACGGTAACACTCATGAACAATGTTTACAAACATTTGGGAACCCCGTCATCTTATGTGCGCATACTGTTTGCTGACTTCTCATCTGCCTTCAGCACCGTCCAGGTAGACAGACTGTCAGAGAAGCTGGGCAGTATGGGAGTAAATCCCATCCTCATAAGGTGGATAAACAACTTCCTTACTGAGAGGCTGCAGTATGTCCACGTCCAGGGAGGACAATCATCGTACATCAGCACTCAGACAGGGGTGCCACAAGGATCCGTCCTCGCGCCTCTGCTGTTCATATTGTATATTAATGACTTGACTAGTCACCAGGACTACTGTAAAGTGATTAAATTTGCTGATGATGTGGCCCTGATAGGCCTTCTTACTGATGATGAGACCAGTTATAGAGCCGAGATTGATCACTTCTATAGCTGGTGCTCTGTTAACTCATTGATTTTAAATACAAAAAAGACCAAAGAAATGGTATTTGATTTTAGAAGAGACCCTGTTTCTCTAACTCCTGTAACTATGAATAACGCTCCCATCGAAATAGTACAGGAGTACAAATACCTTGGCACCATTATCGACAGTAAACTAACATGGAACGCTAACACCAATGCCAGATCTGCAAAGGCTCAACAACGCCTGTACTTCCTAAGGAAACTTAGAAGCTTTAAAGTGGATAAAACCCTGCAGATACTGTTCTATAAGACCTGCATCCAGAGTCTACTGACCTTCTGCATTCAGTGCTGGGGGGGAGCACTAAGTTTGCAGAATAAGAACAAGTTAGACAGGGTGGTTAAATTAGGAGGTAAGATAACAGGTGAAGTAATGTGCAGTATCTCATACATGTCAGATCTGTATACCAAGAGACTAGCACAAAAGAGAGAGCACACATAAATACTCAGTCATAAATACTCACACATAAATACTTTTGTGAGTGACTAGCACAAGAGACTAGCACAAAAGATCATAGCTGATCAGTTGCACCCACTATGGTCTGAGTATAAACTCTTACCCTCAGGGCGGAGGTACGGCATGCCTCTGGCAAAAACTAAGCGAATCATTACGTCCTTTGTTCCACGCAGCATTCAGCTGCTAAACAAAGACAAGTCTTTATTTTAAGATTGTTTTGCAGTATGGAGCCTGACGATCATGCAGTGTTTTGCTTTTTATGATGTACAGTATGTATTACCATGCTCATGTCATGTTTTTAGTCTGTGTTGTATTTATGTGTGCTCTCTGTGTGCAAAGCAAATTCCCGTAAGGGCAATAAAGGTTTCATTCATTCATTCAAAGGGTTCTAAAGGGTTTCTTACAGAGGTTGAGGTTCCTCCTCAGTGGTTCTTCTCTTGGTCAGCTGTCTGTAGAAGAAGCTGCTGAACACGTGACAACGTTCAGACATGATCCCTGAACACTCCAACAACAAGTACCTGAGGAGATGATGTCATATATAATGAGTGAATTAACATATAATTAACATGTCATTAACATACTTGAGGTATAAGTCAATTATATGTAATGAGTTAATTAACATATAATTAACATGTCATCAACATATTTGAGGTAGAAGTCAATTATATTTAATGAGTTAATTAACATATAATTAACATGTCATCAACATACTTGAAGTATAAGTCAATTATATGTAATGAGTGAATTAACATATAATTAACATGGCATTAACATACTTGAGGTAGAAGTCAATTATATATAATGAGTTAATTAACATATAATTAACATGTAATTAACATACTTGAGGTAGAAGTCAATTATATGTAATGAGTTAATTAACATATAATTAACATGTCATTAACATACTTGAGGTAGAAGTCAATTATATATAATGAGTTAATTAACATATAATTAACATACTTGAGGTAGAAGTCAATTATATATATAATGAGTTAATTAACATACAATTAACACATCATTAACATACTTGAGGTATAAGTCAATTATA
>NC_139961.1:635361-640361 GCF_963454915.1 Gymnoscopelus microlampas | reverse complement strand
TCGGGTCTAATTCGGTCTAATTCGGGTCTAATTGGGTCTAATTCGGGTCTAATTCGGGTCTAATTCGGTCTAATTCGGGTCTAATTCGGGTCTAATTCGGTCTAATTCGGGTCTGATTCGGTCTAATTCGATCTAATTCGGTCTAATTCGGGTCTAATTCGGGTCTATTTGACCAATATAAATCAACTTTTTTCGGGTCTAATTCGGGTCTAATTCGGTTCTATTTGACCAATATAAATCAACTTTTTTCGGGTCTAATTCGGTTCTATTTAAGGTTCTAAGTTAAGTTCCAATGAAAGATGGCCTTTCAAGAACTAATGAAGGATAAATAATTTGTACTGTTTTAACTTTGATAACATAAAAACGAACATATATTTACATAAATAATAATTACGAAAATTATTATTATTATTATTTTTTTTTAATATGGCCAGGGGCCACAAGGAAGCTCCTCGGGCCGCCAGTTGAATATCTATGACTCCTCGTATGCAGTTTCACATCACTGACATAATGAACAAGTAATTGGCTTTCTTTATGTTAGGGGTGTGCAACCTGTCCTGGATGGAAGGGCTGAGGTGCAGTGCTTCTTAATCTTATTTCCTGTCCCCTTTGTCACCCTAACGTTTCTTGGTAAAAACGCTAGCCTAGAACTGTTTTACACGTTTGCAGAAATGACAGTTATCTACAGAATACATCTACAAGACTTCCTGTAAATCGGGGAGGCTATATGGGGTCCCTGTCAGCCACAGCACATCCTCCTCATCAGCACATCTGTCTGACTGTGGCAAAGGGGCCGTGCCGATGTCTTCACTTATCTCACCTGATGAACTTTTGCACTTCACTCACTTACACATAATAGGCATCATTTATTTGTGTAATAGCTACGCCCATATACGAGACCGCCTCGGTGGGCTGTCCAACACTAATTCTGTCTGTAATTAAATGTATGTATGTGACCGCTTGTCCTTCAATAAATGAGAACATGTTAACTTGGACGCTTGTTTGAGACCTAATGTGTTCCCGATGCATCGCTCTTCTTCTATGCTGCTTTAATGTGTTCCCGATGCATCGCTCCTCTTCTATGCTGCTTTAACTGAGACATCACCTTGTTTTTTTCATTTTCCCAAAAAAATATTGAAAATAAATGAAAAAAGTTATCGAAAAAACACGCACCCCTCGGGGGGCGTGTCTGATAAAATGAATAGCAAATATCTAAATACTGAATCCCTTTAAATAAAAAGTGTAATAGCAAAAATAGCCGATCTACAAGCTGAAAATGTGGTTTGAGCTTGTAGATCGGCTATTTTTGCTACTTAGGTGTGACATATAATGGTCAGCCCGACAATATATGCAAAGTGTCCCTCTGTAGTGAGTGTGTTAATATAGAGGTCCTCTACATCATTAAACAGACAGTATATGTAATGTGTCTCTGTAGTGAGTGTGTTAATATAGAGGTCCTCTACATCATTAAACAGACAGTATATGTAATGTGTCTATGTAGTGAGTGTGTTAATATAGTGGTCCTCTACATCATTAAACAGACAGTATATGTAATGTGTTCCTCTGTAGTGAGTGTGTTAATATAGTGCTCCTCTACATCATTAAACAGACAGTATATGTAATGTGTCTCTGTAGTGAGTGTGTTAATATAGAGATCCTCTACATCATTAAACAGACAGTATATGTAATGTGTCTCTGTAGTGAGTGTGTTAATATAGTGGTCCTCTACATCATTAAACAGACAGTATATGTAATGTGTCTCTGTAGTGAGTGTGTTAATATAGAGGTCCTCTACATCATTAAACAGACAGTATATGTAATGTGTCTCTGTAGTGAGTGTGTTAATATAGAGGTCCTCTACATCATTAAACAGACAGTATATGTAATGTGTCTCTGTAGTGAGTGTGTTAATATAGAGGTCCTCTACATCATTAAACAGACAGTATATGTAATGTGTCTCTGTAGTGAGTGTGTTAATATAGTGGTCCTCTACATCATTAAACAGACAGTATATGTAATGTGTCTCTGTAGTGAGTGTGTTAATATAGTGGTCCTCTACATCATTAAACAGACAGTATATGTAATGTGTCGCTGTAGTGAGTGTGTTAATATAGAGGTCCTCTACATCATTAAACAGACAGTATATGTAATGTGTCTCTGTAGTGAGTGAGTTAATATAGTGGTCCTCTACATCATTAAACAGACAGTATATGTAATGTGTCTCTGTAGTGAGTGTGTTAATATAGAGGTCCTCTACATCATTAAACAGACAGTATATGTAATGTGTCTCTGTAGTGAGTGTGTTAATATAGAGGTCCTCTACATCATTAAACAGACAGTATATGTAATGTGTCTCTGTAGTGAGTGTGTAAATATAGAGGTCCTCTACATCATTAAACAGACAGTATATGTAATGTGTCTCTGTAGTGAGTGTGTTAATATAGAGGTCCTCTACATCATTAAACAGACAGTATATGTAATGTGTCTCTGTAGTGAGTGTGTAAATATAGAGGTCCTCTACATCATTAAACAGACAGTATATGTAATGTGTTTCTGTAGTGAGTGTGTAAATATAGAGGTCCTCTACATCATTAAACAGACAGTATATGTAATTTGTCTCTGTAGTGAGTGTGTTAATATAGAGGTCCTCTACATCATTAAACAGACAGTATATGTAATGTGTCTCTGTAGTGAGTGTGTAAATATAGAGGTCCTCTACATCATTAAACAGACAGTATATGTAATGTGTCTCTGTAGTGAGTGTGTTAATATAGAGGTCCTCTACATCATTAAACAGACAGTATATGTAATGTGTCTCTGTAGTGAGTGTGTTAATATAGAGGTCATCTACATCATTAAACAGACAGTATATGTAATGTGTCTCTGTAGTGAGTGTGTTAATATAGAGGTCCTCTACATCATTAAACAGACAGTATATGTAACGTGTCTCTGTAGTGAGTGTGTTAATATAGAGGTCCTCTACATCATTAAACAGACAGTATATGTAATGTGTCTCTGTAGTGAGTGTGTTAATATAGAGGTCCTCTACATCATTAAACAGACAGTATATGTAATGTGTCTCTGTAGTGAGTGTGTTAATATAGAGGTCCTCTACATCATTAAACAGACAGTATATGTAATGTGTCTCTGTAGTGAGTGTGTTAATATAGAGGTCCTCTACACCATTAAACAGACAGTATATGTAATGTGTCTCTGTAGTGAGTGTGTTAATATAGAGGTCCTCTACATCATTAAACAGACAGTATATGTAATGTGTCTCTGTAGTGAGTGTGTAAATATAGAGGTCCTCTACATCATTAAACAGACAGTATATGTAATGTGTCTCTGTAGTGAGTGTGTTAATATAGAGGTCCTCTACATCATTAAACAGACAGTATATGTAATGTGTCTCTGTAGTGAGTGTGTTAATATAGAGGTCCTCTACATCATTAAACAGACAGTATATGTAATGTGTCTCTGTAGTGAGTGTGTTAATATAGAGGTCCTCTACATCATTAAACAGACAGTATATGTAATGTGTCTCTGTAGTGAGTGTGTTAATATAGTGGTCCTCTACATCATTAAACAGACAGTATAGTATGTAATGTGTCTCTGTAGTGAGTGTGTTAATATAGAGGTCCTCTACACCATTAAACAGACAGTATATGTAATGTGTCTCTGTAGTGAGTGTGTTAATATAGAGGTCCTCTACATCATTAAACAGACAGTATATGTAATATGTCTCTGTAGTGAGTGTGTTAATATAGAGGTCCTCTACATCATTAAACAGACAGTATATGTAATGTGTCTCTGTAGTGAGTGTGTTAATATAGAGGTCCTCTACATCATTAAACAGACAGTATATGTAATGTGTCTCTGTAGTGAGTGTGTTAATATAGAGGTCCTCTACATCATTAAACAGACAGTATATGTAATGTGTCTCTGTAGTGAGTGTGTTAATATAGAGGTCCTCTACATCATTAAACAGACAGTATATGTAATGTGTCTCTGTAGTGAGTGTGTTAATATAGAGGTCCTCTACATCATTAAACAGACAGTATATGTAATGTGTCTCTGTAGTGAGTGTGTTAATATAGAGGTCCTCTACATCATTAAACAGACAGTATATGTAATGTGTCTCTGTAGTGAGTGTGTTAATATAGAGGTCCTCTACATCATTAAACAGACAGTATATGTAATGTGTCTCTGTAGTGAGTGTGTTAATATAGAGGTCCTCTACATCATTAAACAGACAGTATATGTAATGTGTCTCTGTAGTGAGTGTGTTAATATAGAGGTCCTCTACATCATTAAACAGACAGTATATGTAATGTGTCTCTGTAGTGAGTGTGTTAATATAGAGGTCCTCTACATCATTAAACAGACAGTATATGTAATGTGTCTCTGTAGTGAGTGTGTTAATATAGTGGTCCTCTACATCATTAAACAGACAGTATATGTAATGTGTCTCTGTAGTGAGTGTGTTAATATAGTGGTCCTCTACATCATTAAACAGACAGTATATGTAATGTGTCTCTGTAGTGAGTGTGTTAATATAGTGGTCCTCTACATCATTAAACAGACAGTATATGTAATGTGTCACTGTAGTGAGTGTGTTAATATAGTGGTCCTCTACATCATTAAACAGACAGTATATGTAATGTGTCTCTGTAGTGAGTGTGTTAATATATTGGTCCTCTACATCATTAAACAGACAGTATATGTAATGTGTCTCTGTAGTGAGTGTGTTAATATAGTGGTCCTCTACATCATTAAACAGACAGTATATGTAATGTGTCTCTGTAGTGAGTAGGGCTGACCCAAATAACTCGAATATTCGAAGCTTCGTTCGATGGCACATGATTCGAACTTTTTTTTCAAAAATCGAGTAATTGGCCGTTTTTTAAATTTGATTATTTTTTCTCCAAACATGTACAAATGCAAAATATAAGGTGCTTACACGCTTGCCCCAAATGTTAACTGGGTGTCCGGAGTATTTG
>NC_139961.1:597861-627861 GCF_963454915.1 Gymnoscopelus microlampas | reverse complement strand
TAACCACATGAACCCTAATATCCCTATATTCTGAGGGGAACTTTAGAAGAGGTAGAGGGGAAAAGAGCAGACCAAGTACAGAGCCTAGGCTCAACTTTACTAAGTACTGAGAGTTTGACATGTCTGATAAATACAATGATGACAGTGCTGTTAAACAAGTCTATGGAGCTATCTATAAAATCTATGAAAAGATTTAATCTGCAACACAAATGTTATACAATATGTATTGGGGGTCCCTGCTTCATCTCTCCCTTAGCTAAGGGGTCCTTGACCTAAAAAACCTTGGGGACCCCTGCTGTAGTAATCAGAGTAGACCCTCTCCCTCACGCTAAACTTAAATGACTTCTAAGTTCCACTTCTCCCCAAAATGACAACTTTATTTTCCATCCTGAATGACAAGTCTAATATTATTATTGTATTTTGGTTATGTGCGATTAACTGCAAGCCAATGTTCAGAGATTCAGTATTTGTCTTCATTTCTTTAATTAACATTTATTTTGTTGGCAATAATTCAACTGTCAGCCAGTGTTTTGAGACATATTGTCTTTTATTGCTACAAAATAAATGATAAAAATAAATTCTACATGCATAAATTATAATATATATTTTTTAAATGAAAAGATCGGATCGGGAAAGATCGGGATCGGCAAATACTCAAAATCAAAAGATCGGGATCGGATCGGGAGCAAAAAAACGTGATCGGGACATCCCTAATGGCAATGAAAGAGTTAATGAGTTAAAATGCTCTATTTTCAGTTTTTTTTGTGCTCATTGTATTTTCCATTCTTTCTAATTCTCTTTCTACTAGTTGAAACGTGCAAACGTGAAAAAACGCATAAACAAGAGCTTCACCTCACTTCTACCTAGGGATGGGTATCGTTAGGATTTTTACGAGTCCGGTTCCGGTTCTGCTTATCGGATCCGGTTCCTATCGGTTCCATATTTCGGTTCCAAATGGTAAAAAAAATAAGAGGTCAAATGTTTATTTAATAGAGATGCACCGAATGGAAAGTTCTGAATACCGTATACAGGAAACACTTGGCCGAAAACCGATTAGCCGGAAATGATTAATTAAATAAAAATATATATACATTTTTTTTTAAAGTTTTTTGTACCATTGGCTGTGCCTCTGTTGTAGAGCTACATGATTATGGCAAAACGTATCATAACTATAATGGGTCCATATTGAGATCACTTATTTAAAACATATTTATTTATTGTGTAGAATTATTGATTTACTATTGTGTAGTAATAAAATACAATATGCCTCAAAACATTACCCTGCCATATTCAAGACATTAAAACTAATATTGAATAGCCTAGCAAAAGGCATTATAATGTCTGCAGTTGCATTATTGCACACACAGTCAAAATGCTGCCATTCCTTCCTTTTGAAGAAGTCACTTTCAGTTTCATTTTTGAAAGACACAAACACACACACACACACACACACACACACACACACACACACACACACACACACACACACACACACACACACACACACACACACACACACACACACACACACACACAGCTGGTGTTAATTATTTTGCCCTGCGCAAGTTCTTAACTAGCGCTGGTTTTCCAACTAACGTTACACCCTCTGACATGTGGATTCTAGTATTCAAGATGACAACAGCAAATCTTGGTTACAAAGTGTGCAGGGCAGGTTATTCCTTCCCTTACTACTTCAGTTCAGACGGTGGTGAGTGAGGGGAGAGGAGGGGAGGGGGCGCGGTGCGGGGAGGAATGTGTCTGGGCTGAGTGCGCTCTGAGGAGAAGCAGCAGTGTCTACTCCTCCATACAGAGAGACGCTACTGATGTATACTTCTCCATACAGCGGTGTTTTACCGGATTTGTGATTTTTGCTCAGATTGTGCCGTTTGCGTAGGACTTCTAAACGCCTTTGTTTGAGCGGCTTTTAGCGCGTCTAGGAACCGACATGCAGAACCGAAGTTACATATTTTTTATGGGTACCCGGTACCGACCATTTCTTTCTATCGGTTCCTACTTGGAACCGTATTTCGGTACCCAACCCTACTTCTACCTGTAACTGTGTTGTGACAATACAGATGTGCCATTTCAAAACTTCAAATGTCCTGCCATCGCCAAGACAGTACATTTTCAGGGGATTCCCAGGGCAATAAGAGGGACAAAGAAGGGCATTTAAAATGCTGAATTATTTTGATGATCACTGCTTTTATGATGCTAATTAATTTGAGCAACTGGTCAAGGACCTCTTCAAATCACCTTTCGCCTCATAATGAGTCTGACACCTTCTTCAACACACATTCTTTTGTTCTCATGTATATGGATGTCTGTTGAAGGGGAAAACGGGGGTGTGTAGTGACAACTTCTTTTCAGAGGCAAAACAGTGCATTTTTAAGGGCAGAACAGGGAGGAAAAAAATGCATTTTCAGGGAAAGAACAGTAACGTGTGAAGTTTTGAAGTGGCACATCTGTGCAGTTGATTGATTGATTGATTGATGGTCTCACCAGCACGTTGCCATGGGCCTGTGCACTGAGCTGACCCAGGAGCAGCCTGGAGAAATGCAGCTCCATCACTGAGGAGGAGGAGGAGGAGGAACAGGCTCCTCTAACGCTGGCAGGAGGAGGAGAAGGAGGAGGAGAACTTTCTGTAGAAACATCATCCTGGACCCTCCTACCACCTCCTGCGGACGTCTCCACCGCTCTGGAACCTCCTGCAGACGTCTCCACTGCTCTGGAACCTCCTGCAGACGTCTCCACTGCTCTGGAACCTCCTGCAGACGTCTCCACTGCTCTGGAACCTCCTGCAGACGTCTCCACTGCTCTGGAACCTCCTGCAGACGCTCTGGAACCTCCTGCAGACGTCTCCACTGCTCTGGAACCTCCTGCAGACGTCTCCACTGAACCTGGAACAGAAACCAATGGAATACTTTGCATCACGTGCACACATAGACACGTGCACACATAGACACGTGCACACATAGACACGTGCACACATAGACACGTGCACACATAGACACGTGCACACATAGACACGTGCACACATAGACACGTGCACACATAGACACGTGCACACATAGACATCAAAGGGGTCTTGAGCCCCTGCCCTTTTGTCTGTGGGTAAAAAGTGCCCTTGTCTCCTCTGACTGTAAACTGTACAAACCCCTGCGTGCCGTGCGCCCGTTGGCCTCGCACCTGCAGTAAAGCTTACTTAATTGAGCCCCGTGCCGTGCAGTGCTCGCGCAGAATTATAGTTGATTTACAAGCTCACAACGCGTCGCAACGCCAGGCATTGTGGGCTTGTGGATCGGCTATTTTTTGGGGTGCGCGATACCGCCCGGCAAACGAAGTATATTATACACAATAGAAACCTAACTGAGGACACAACTGGACGCAGTGAATGCACGCAGAACACGGACCAATTGTTTGAGACAGATTAGGTATGTATGCACAACAAAAAATATATATATATATATATATATATAGCTGTTAATTTGAAATTACTTGTCAAGCAGGAGCCTATATATATATATATATATCTCTCTCCCTCTCTCTCTCTCTCGCTCTGTGTCAGCAGCAGTGGTGGGAAAAGTACTCAATTTCTTTACTTAAGTAAAAGTACTCATTATACAGATGAATTATTCAGTGGCGTCGTTAGGCGGGGGATTCGGTGGCTATAGAGCCACCAATGTTTTATCCAAAGCCACCAATAAAATTATAAAAAAAAGTGTTTTTATTTTTTTCTAATTATATATCTATAACCCTAACCCTACCCCTAACCCTACCCCTAACCCTACCCCTACCCCTAAAACCCAAATAAAGTAACAAAAAACGGGTAAAAAAGTACCCGAATCCGCCGAATATCCGCAAAATTTCGCTTGGCGCGTGTATGTGTATAACGTGCATGTGTATAACGTGCATGTGTATAACGTGTATGTGTATAACGTGCATGTGTATAACGTGTATGTGTATAACGTGCATGTGTATAACGTGTATGTGTATAACGTGCATGTGTATAACGTGCATGTGTATAACGTGCATGTGTATAACGTGTATGTGTATAACGTGTATGTGTATAACGTGTATGTGTATAACATGTGTATAACGTGTATGTGTATAACATGTGTATAACGTGCATGTGTATAACGTGTATGTGTATAACGTGTATGTGTATAACATGTGTATAACGTGTATGTGTATAACATGTGTATAACGTGTATGTGTATAACGTGTATGTGTATAACGTGCATGTGTATAACGTGTATGTGTATAACGTGTATGTGTATAACGTGTATGTGTATAACATGTGTATAACGTGTATGTGTATAACGTGTATGTGTATAACGTGTATGTGTATAACGTGTATGTGTATAACGTGTATGTGTATAACGTGCATGTGTATAACGTGCATGTGTATAACGTGTATGTGTATAACGTGTATGTGTATAACGTGTATGTGTATAACGTGCATGTGTATAACGTGTATGTGTATAACGTGTATGTGTATAACGTGTATGTGTATAACGTGTATGTGTATAACGTGTATGTGTATAACGTGCATGTGTATAACGTGTATGTGTATAACGTGCATGTGTATAACGTGTATGTGTATAACGTGTATGTGTATAACGTGCATGTGTATAACGTGCATGTGTATAACGTGTATGTGTATAACGTGCATGTGTATAACGTGTATGTGTATAACGTGTATGTGTATAACGTGTATGTGTATAACGTGTATGTGTATAACGTGCATGTGTATAACGTGTATGTGTATAACATGTGTATAACGTGTATGTGTATAACGTGTATGTGTATAACGTGTATGTGTATAACGTGTATGTGTATAACGTGCATGTGTATAACATGTGTATAACGTGTATGTGTATAACGTGTATGTGTATAACGTGTATGTGTATAACGTGCATGTGTATAACGTGTATGTGTATAACATGTGTATAACGTGTATGTGTATAACGTGTATGTGTATAACGTGTATGTGTATAACGTGCATGTGTATAACGTGTATGTGTATAACGTGTATGTGTATAACATGTGTATAACGTGTATGTGTATAACGTGCATGTGTATAACGTGTATGTGTATAACATGTGTATAACGTGTATGTGTATAACGTGCATGTGTATAACGTGTATGTGTATAACATGTGTATAACGTGTATGTGTATAACGTGTATGTGTATAACGTGCATGTGTATAACGTGTATGTGTATAACGTGTATGTGTATAACATGTGTATAACGTGTATGTGTATAACATGTGTATAACGTGCATGTGTATAACGTGTATGTGTATAACGTGTATGTGTATAACGTGTATGTGTATAACGTGCATGTGTATAACGTGTATGTGTATAACGTGTATGTGTATAACGTGTATGTGTATAACGTGTATGTGTATAACGTGTATGTGTATAACATGTGTATAACGTGTATGTGTATAACGTGTATGTGTATAACGTGTATGTGTATAACGTGTATGTGTATAACGTGCATGTGTATAACGTGTATGTGTATAACGTGTATGTGTATAACATGTGTATAACGTGTATGTGTATAACGTGTATGTGTATAACGTGTATGTGTATAACGTGTATGTGTATAACATGTGTATAACGTGTATGTGTATAACGTGTATGTGTATAACATGTGTATAACGTGTATGTGTATAACGTGTATGTGTATAACGTGCATGTGTATAACGTGTATGTGTATAACGTGTATGTGTATAACATGTGTATAACGTGTATGTGTATAACGTGTATGTGTATAACATGTGTATAACGTGTATGTGTATAACGTGCATGTGTATAACGTGTATGTGTATAACGTGTATGTGTATAACGTGCATGTGTATAACGTGTATGTGTATAACGTGTATGTGTATAACGTGTATGTGTATAACGTGTATGTGTATAACATGTGTATAACGTGTATGTGTATAACGTGTATGTGTATAACATGTGTATAACGTGTATGTGTATAACGTGTATGTGTATAACGTGTATGTGTATAACGTGTATGTGTATAACATGTGTATAACGTGCATGTGTATAACGTGTATGTGTATAACGTGCATGTGTATAACGTGTATGTGTATAACATGTGTATAACGTGTATGTGTATAACGTGTATGTGTATAACATGTGTATAACGTGTGTATAACGTGTATGTGTATAACATGTGTATAACGTGTGTATAACGTGTATGTGTATAACATGTGTATAACGTGTGTATAACGTGTATGTGTATAACATGTGTATAACATGTGTATAACATGTGTATAACGTGTATGTGTATAACGTGTATGTGTATAACGTGCATGTGTATAACGTGTATGTGTATAACATGTGTATAACGTGCATGTGTATAACGTGTATGTGTATAACGTGTATGTGTATAACATGTGTATAACGTGTATGTGTATAACATGTGTATAACGTGCATGTGTATAACGTGTATGTGTATAACGTGTATGTGTATAACATGTGTATAACGTGTATGTGTATAACATGTGTATAACGTGCATGTGTATAACGTGTATGTGTATAACGTGTATGTGTATAACGTGTATGTGTATAACGTGCATGTGTATAACGTGTATGTGTATAACGTGTATGTGTATAACGTGTATGTGTATAACGTGTATGTGTATAACGTGTATGTGTATAACATGTGTATAACGTGTATGTGTATAACGTGTATGTGTATAACGTGTATGTGTATAACGTGTATGTGTATAACGTGTATGTGTATAACGTGTATGTGTATAACGTGCATGTGTATAACGTGCATGTGTATAACGTGTATGTGTATAACGTGTATGTGTATAACGTGCATGTGTATAACGTGTATGTGTATAACGTGTATGTGTATAACGTGCATGTGTATAACGTGTATGTGTATAACGTGCATGTGTATAACGTGCATGTGTATAACGTGCATGTGTATAACGTGTATGTGTATAACGTGTATGTGTATAACGTGTATGTGTATAACGTGTATGTGTATAACGTGTATGTGTATAACGTGTATGTGTATAACGTGTATGTGTATAACGTGCATGTGTATAACGTGTATGTGTATAACGTGTATGTGTATAACGTGTATGTGTATAACGTGTATGTGTATAACGTGTATGTGTATAACGTGTATGTGTATAACGTGCATGTGTATAACGTGCATGTGTATAACGTGCATGTGTATAACGTGCATGTGTATAACGTGCATGTGTATAACGTGTATGTGTATAACGTGTATGTGTATAACGTGTATGTGTATAACGTGCATGTGTATAACGTGTATGTGTATAACATGTGTATAACGTGTATGTGTATAACGTGTATGTGTATAACGTGTATGTGTATAACGTGTATGTGTATAACATGTGTATAACGTGTATGTGTATAACGTGTATGTGTATAACATGTGTATAACGTGTATGTGTATAACGTGTATGTGTATAACATGTGTATAACGTGTATGTGTATAACGTGTATGTGTATAACGTGTATGTGTATAACATGTGTATAACGTGTATGTGTATAACGTGTATGTGTATAACATGTGTATAACGTGTATGTGTATAACGTGTATGTGTATAACATGTGTATAACGTGTATGTGTATAACATGTGTATAACGTGCATGTGTATAACGTGTATGTGTATAACATGTGTATAACGTGTATGTGTATAACATGTGTATAACGTGTATGTGTATAACGTGTATGTGTATAACGTGTATGTGTATAACGTGCATGTGTATAACGTGTATGTGTATAACATGTGTATAACGTGTATGTGTATAACGTGTATGTGTATAACGTGTATGTGTATAACATGTGTATAACGTGTATGTGTATAACGTGTATGTGTATAACGTGTATGTGTATAACATGTGTATAACGTGTATGTGTATAACATGTGTATAACGTGTATGTGTATAACGTGTATGTGTATAACATGTGTATAACGTGTATGTGTATAACGTGTATGTGTATAACGTGTATGTGTATAACGTGCATGTGTATAACGTGTATGTGTATAACGTGCATGTGTATAACGTGTATGTGTATAACGTGCATGTGTATAACGTGCATGTGTATAACGTGTATGTGTATAACGTGTATGTGTATAACGTGCATGTGTATAACGTGCATGTGTATAACGTGCATGTGTATAACGTGCATGTGTATAACGTGCATGTGTATAACGTGCATGTGTATAACGTGTATGTGTATAACGTGTATGTGTATAACGTGTATGTGTATAACGTGCATGTGTATAACGTGCATGTGTATAACGTGCATGTGTATAACGTGTATGTGTATAACGTGTATGTGTATAACGTGCATGTGTATAACGTGTATGTGTATAACGTGCATGTGTATAACGTGCATGTGTATAACGTGTATGTGTATAACGTGCATGTGTATAACGTGCATGTGTATAACGTGCATGTGTATAACGTGCATGTGTATAACGTGCATGTGTATAACGTGTATGTGTATAACGTGCATGTGTATAACGTGTATGTGTATAACGTGCATGTGTATAACGTGCATGTGTATAACGTGTATGTGTATAACGTGCATGTGTATAACGTGTATGTGTATAACGTGTATGTGTATAACGTGCATGTGTATAACGTGCATGTGTATAACGTGCATGTGTATAACGTGTATGTGTATAACGTGCATGTGTATAACGTGCATGTGTATAACGTGTATGTGTATAACGTGTATGTGTATAACGTGCATGTGTATAACGTGCATGTGTATAACGTGTATGTGTATAACGTGTATGTGTATAACGTGTATGTGTATAACGTGCATGTGTATAACGTGCATGTGTATAACGTGTATGTGTATAACGTGTATGTGTATAACGTGTATGTGTATAACGTGTATGTGTATAACGTGCATGTGTATAACGTGTATGTGTATAACGTGTATGTGTATAACGTGTATGTGTATAACGTGCATGTGTATAACGTGCATGTGTATAACGTGCATGTGTATAACGTGTATGTGTATAACGTGTATGTGTATAACGTGTATGTGTATAACGTGTATGTGTATAACGTGTATGTGTATAACGTGTATGTGTATAACGTGTATGTGTATAACGTGTATGTGTATAACGTGCATGTGTATAACGTGTATGTGTATAACGTGCATGTGTATAACGTGTATGTGTATAACGTGTATGTGTATAACGTGTATGTGTATAACGTGTATGTGTATAACGTGTATGTGTATAACGTGTATGTGTATAACGTGCATGTGTATAACGTGTATGTGTATAACGTGTATGTGTATAACGTGTATGTGTATAACGTGTATGTGTATAACGTGTATGTGTATAACGTGCATGTGTATAACGTGTATGTGTATAACGTGTATGTGTATAACGTGCATGTGTATAACGTGTATGTGTATAACGTGCATGTGTATAACGTGTATGTGTATAACGTGTATGTGTATAACGTGCATGTGTATAACGTGCATGTGTATAACGTGTATGTGTATAACGTGCATGTGTATAACGTGTATGTGTATAACATGTGTATAACGTGTATGTGTATAACGTGCATGTGTATAACGTGCATGTGTATAACGTGCATGTGTATAACGTGTATGTGTATAACGTGTATGTGTATAACGTGTATGTGTATAACGTGCATGTGTATAACGTGTATGTGTATAACGTGCATGTGTATAACGTGTATGTGTATAACGTGCATGTGTATAACGTGTATGTGTATAACGTGCATGTGTATAACGTGTATGTGTATAACGTGTATGTGTATAACGTGCATGTGTATAACGTGTATGTGTATAACGTGCATGTGTATAACGTGTATGTGTATAACGTGCATGTGTATAACGTGTATGTGTATAACGTGCATGTGTATAACGTGTATGTGTATAACGTGCATGTGTATAACGTGCATGTGTATAACGTGCATGTGTATAACGTGCATGTGTATAACGTGCATGTGTATAACGTGCATGTGTATAACGTGCATGTGTATAACGTGCATGTGTATAACGTGCATGTGTATAACGTGCATGTGTATAACGTGCATGTGTATAACGTGCATGTGTATAATGTGCATGTGTATAACGTGCATGTGTATAACGTGCATGTGTATAACATGTATGTGTATAACGTGTATGTGTATAACGTGTATGTGTATAACGTGTATGTGTATAACGTGTATGTGTATAACGTGTATGTGTATAACGTGTATGTGTATAACGTGTATGTGTATAACGTGTATGTGTATAACGTGTATGTGTATAACGTGCATGTGTATAACGTGTATGTGTATAACGTGTATGTGTATAACGTGTATGTGTATAACGTGTATGTGTATAACGTGTATGTGTATAACGTGTATGTGTATAACGTGTATGTGTATAACGTGTATGTGTATAACGTGTATGTGTATAACGTGTATGTGTATAACGTGTATGTGTATAACGTGTATGTGTATAACGTGTATGTGTATAACGTGTATGTGTATAACGTGTATGTGTATAACGTGTATGTGTATAACGTGTATGTGTATAACGTGTATGTGTATAACGTGTATGTGTATAACGTGCATGTGTATAACGTGTATGTGTATAACGTGTATGTGTATAACGTGTATGTGTATAACGTGTATGTGTATAACGTGTATGTGTATAACGTGTATGTGTATAACGTGTATGTGTATAACGTGTATGTGTATAACGTGTATGTGTATAACGTGTATGTGTATAACGTGTATGTGTATAACGTGCATGTGTATAACGTGTATGTGTATAACATGTGTATAACGTGTATGTGTATAACGTGCATGTGTATAACGTGCATGTGTATAACGTGCATGTGTATAACGTGTATGTGTATAACGTGTATGTGTATAACGTGTATGTGTATAACGTGCATGTGTATAACGTGCATGTGTATAACGTGCATGTGTATAACGTGCATGTGTATAACGTGCATGTGTATAACGTGCATGTGTATAACGTGCATGTGTATAACGTGCATGTGTATAACGTGCATGTGTATAACGTGCATGTGTATAACCCTTTTGAAATTCCAGCCCCTGCCTCTCCATATCTCTCTGCACGTCTCTGATGTATTCTATTCTATTTGAAGGCACATGTATCACCGTTACAAGGCGGGGTGGGGGGGGGGTACCTGAACTATCATGGACGCTTCTAGAACCTTCTGATGTCTTAACGCCACATTCTATGTCCTCCATGTCCTCTAGGTCCTCCTCCTCACTGGACAGGACGACTGAGAGAGAGACAGACAGACAGACAGACAGACAGACAGACAGACAGACAGACAGACAGACAGACAGACAGACAGACAGACAGACAGACAGACAGACAGTCAGGTTAGTGAGTACATGTTTTGGCAAAGGACATTTGGTGTAGACTGAAAAAAGTGTTCTCAAGTGTTGCGCGCAAAATAAAAGCACATCACTAAGTAACATGTATTTGTTATAATTTAACATTTATACTTACAAATGTTGTATATACATAATTACAATTATTTTGTATTTTTATTCAAATTATTTATTTTTCAATTTTGTTTTTTCACATGTATGTCATTTTTTAATTTAAACGTATTTTTACTTTGAAATGTAGTGACATTTAGTGAAATATGTTCATTTACTAACATAAAAGTATGTAATCCCAGACACAAAATCTGCTTGCGTTGAAAACACATTGTTACAATTGACCCCCGGTCACATTGTTACAATTGCCCCCGATGGGGCAACCATGATAAAATCCCACATTCTAGCTAGAAACACCTATACTAGCATAGGCTGCTGACGTTAATTTGTGACCAATAACATAGAGATGCAATTCATCTAAGTTTAAATCAGCTGACATCTTATCTTTAGACAGCAGAAGGAAAATACCGTACACTCAAAAATGTACGTTTACACCTCAAAATCATGTTTTTGTTGAAAACTTCTGCTGAGATGAAATGATCATTCTATCCTTCCATAGGCAGAGAGAGGACCCTACTGGTACAGGTCGTCCCCGAGACCGCGACTCTGGATAAGCGGTTAAAGATGGATGGATGGATGGATTAAGACATTGGTTCTCAAAGTGGGGTCCGGGGACCCCCAGGGGTACTTGAGGGGGTTCCAAGGGGTCCCCAGCTAAATGATGGATAGTTAACCAAATGGACCCTTATGGGTCTGTAACTCTGAGAGTGTACAAATGGAACCAAATGGACCCTTATGGGTCTGTAACTCTGAGAGTGTACAAATGGAACCAAATGGACCCTTATGGGTCTGTAACTCTGAGAGTGTACAAATGGAACCAAATGGACCCTAACGGGTCCATTTGGTTCCATTTGTACACTCTCAGAGTTAGATTAACATTGATTTTACGATATAAATTGGGGTCCCAGAGATAGAAATGCCATTAAATGGGGGTCCGTAGCCCTAATGCACGTCAAAACTGGGGGTCCTTGAAATTAAAATGATTGAGAATCACTGCTATAGCCGTATAAATCTTCTCTTATGGGTCATATCTGGCATATCTTTTCAAATGGGGGTCCGCGGGCTAATTAGTGTCAATTAGGGGGTCCTTGACATGAAAAAGTTTGAGAGCTACTGGATTAAGAGGTGGGTTCACACTGCTGTAACTTACTGGGCTCGGTGGGAGCTCTGGAGAAGACAGGAGGGGTCCTGGTGTCTCTCAGATTCCTCCTGGCAGCGAGGGACAGGCCCGTCCTCCTCCTGCGGGGGACCAGGGAGGTGGAGAGGAGGGCAGGAGAGGAGGTGGAGGGGAGAGGAGGAGGAGAGGAGGGCGGGGGGGACGGGCTCCACCTGAAGGGGTCCCTGGCTGGTCTCTGTGTCTGTCGGCTGGTTTCGTTCTGAAAAAACGTACATGACACTCAGAGGCCGCTGTAACACCCGTTCATTGATTAACCACTGAACACAAGCACTTAACCACTGAACCACTGAACACAAGCACTTAACCACTGAACACAAGCACTTAACCACTGAACACAAGCACTTAACCACTGAACACAAGCACTTAACCACTGAACACAAGCACTTAACCACTGAACACAAGCACTTAACCACTTAACCACTGAACACAAGCACTGAACCACTGAACCACTGAACCACTGAACCACTGAACACAAGCACTTAACCACTGAACACAAGCACTGAACCACTGAACACAAGCACTTAACCACTGAACCACTGAACCACTGAACCACTGAACCACTGAACACAAGCACTGAACCACTGAACACAAGCACTGAACCACTGAACACAAGCACTGAACCACTGAACACAAGCACTGAACCACTGAACCACTGAACCACTGAACACAAGCACTGAACCACTGAACCACTGAACCACTGAACCACTGAACACAAGCACTTAACCACTGAACACAAGCACTGAACCACTGAACACAAGCACTGAACCACTGAACACAAGCACTGAACCACTGAACCACTGAACCACTGAACCACTGAACCACTGAACACAAGCACTGAACCACTGAACCACTGAACCACTTAACCACTGAACCACTTAACCACTTAACCACTTAACCACTGAACCACTGAACACAAGCACTGAACCACTGAACCACTGAACCACTGAACCACTGAACACAAGCACTTAACCACTGAACACAAGCACTGAACCACTGAACACAAGCACTGAACCACTGAACACAAGCACTGAACCACTGAACCACTGAACCACTGAACCACTGAACCACTGAACACAAGCACTGAACCACTGAACCACTGAACCACTGAACCACTGAACCACTTAACCACTGAACCACTGAACACAAGCACTGAACCACTGAACCACTTAACCACTTAACCACTTAACCACTGAACCACTGAACACAAGCACTGAACCACTGAACCACTGAACCACTGAACCACTGAACCACTGAACACAAGCACTGAACCACTTAACCACTGAACCACTGAACCACTGAACACAAGCACTGAACCACTGAACCACTGAACCACTTAACCACTTAACCACTGAACCACTGAACCACTGAACCACTGAACACAAGCACTGAACCACTGAACCACTGAACCACTTAACCACTGAACCACTGAACCACTGAACACAAGCACTGAACCACTGAACCACTGAACCACTTAACCACTGAACACAAGCACTTAACCACTGAACCACTGAATCACTGAACCACTGAACACAAGCACTGAACCACTGAACCACTGAACCACTGAACCACTGAACACAAGCACTTAACAACTGAACCACTGAACACAAGCACTTAACCACTGAACCACTGAACCACTGAACCACTGAACACAAGCACTTAACAACTGAACCACTGAACACAAGCACTTAACCACTGAACCACTGAACCACTGAACCACTGAACACAAGCACTGAACCACTGAACCACTGAACCACTGAACCACTGAACACAAGCACTTAACAACTGAACCACTGAACACAAGCACTTAACCACTGAACACAAGCACTGAACCACTGAACACAAGCACTGAACCACTGAACACAAGCACTGAACCACTGAACCACTGAACCACTGAACACAAGCACTGAACCACTGAACCACTGAACCACTGAACCACTGAACCACTGAACACAAGCACTTAACCACTGAACACAAGCACTTAACCACTGAACACAAGCACTGAACCACTGAACACAAGCACTGAACCACTGAACACAAGCACTGAACCACTGAACACAAGCACTGAACCACTGAACCACTGAACCACTGAACACAAGCACTGAACCACTGAACCACTGAACCACTGAACCACTGAACACAAGCACTGAACCACTGAACCACTGAACCACTGAACACAAGCACTTAACCACTGAACCACTGAACCACTTAACCACTGAACCACTGAACCACTTAACCACTGAACCACTTAACCACTTAACCACTTAACCACTTAACCACTTAACCACTGAACCACTGAACACAAGCACTGAACCACTGAACCACTGAACCACTGAACCACTGAACACAAGCACTGAACCACTTAACCACTGAACCACTGAACCACTGAACACAAGCACTGAACCACTGAACCACTGAACCACTTAACCACTGAACACAAGCACTGAACCACTGAACCACTGAACCACTTAACCACTGAACCACTGAACCACTTAACCACTTAACCACTGAACCACTGAACACAAGCACTGAACCACTGAACCACTGAACCACTTAACCACTGAACCACTGAACCACTGAACACAAGCACTGAACCACTGAACCACTGAACCACTGAACACAAGCACTGAACCACTGAACCACTGAACCACTGAACCACTGAACCACTGAACCACTGAACACAAGCACTGAACCACTGAACCACTGAACCACTGAACACAAGCACTGAACCACTGAACCACTGAACCACTGAACCACTTAACCACTGAACACAAGCACTTAACCACTGAACCACTGAATCACTGAACCACTGAACCACTGAACACAAGCACTGAACCACTGAACCACTGAACCACTGAACCACTGAACACAAGCACTTAACAACTGAACCACTGAACACAAGCACTTAACCACTTAACCACTGAACACAAGCACTTAACCACTTAACCACTGAACACAAGCACTTAACCACTGAACCACTGAACACAAGCACTTAACCACTGAACCACTGAACCACTGAACACAAGCACTGAACCACTGAACCACTGAACCACTGAACACAAGCACTTAACCACTGAACCACTTAACCACTGAACCACTGAACCACTGAACCACTGAACACAAGCACTTAACCACTGAACCACTGAACCACTGAACACAAGCACTTAACCACTGAACCACTGAACCACTGAACCACTGAACCACTGAACCACTGAACACAAGCACTTAACCACTGAACCACTGAACCACTGAACACAAGCACTTAACCACTGAACCACTTAACCACTGAACCACTTAACCACTGAACCACTGAACCACTGAACCACTGAACACAAGCACTTAACCACTGAACCACTTAACCACTGAACCACTTAACCACTGAACCACTGAACCACTGAACACAAGCACTGAACCACTGAACCACTGAACCACTGAACCACTGAACACAAGCACTTAACCACTGAACCACTGAACACAAGCACTGAACCACTGAACACAAGCACCGTCATTGACGTAGATCTACGTCATTGCACTAGAGCAGGGGTTCTCAACCTTTTCAGGCCGCGACCCCCAAAATAATGATATTATTTCTCGCGACCCCCCGCGTGCGCGCGCGGTCCCGTTCGCGCGCACGAAGGTTATTTAATTATAATAGGTTGTTTGATAATTGTTTATTATCAAAACATTTTTGCAAAAAGTGGATAAATTGAGTAAATTAACTGATAAAACATGAATTAATGAGAACATAAAAAAATATTTTGTTAATTTTTTTTTTTTTTTTTTTTTCAAATTCACCAAAACATCTGGCGACCCCCCCAAATTATTTGGCGACCCCCCTGCACCATTTACTGTTCATATAAATCAGCCAATTATTACAAACAAAATTACAGGATATTATATAATAACAACATATATTATACAGGGTTGTAATGGATACTAGGTTGTTGATATGTACTAGGATGTTAATGGATACTAGGTTGTGTGGGTGTGTGCTAGGTTGCAATGGATAATACGTTGTTAATGGATACTAGGTTGTGTGGGTGTGTGCTAGGCTTTACCGGTCTGTCAGACGTCCTTCCTGTGGAGTCTGTAGTGGCCTGTTCACTGGAGTCCACCGACACTACTGAGTCTACACACACACACACACACACACACACACACACACACACACACACACACACACACACACACACACACACACACACACACACACACACACACACACACACACACACACACACACACACACACACACACACACACACACACACTTTATACAGAGTGACTTACAGTAAACAAGGTAAACACATATATAATAATCGTTATTACCTTTCATGACATCAAATGCGTCCCAAAGTGCTTTACATTAAAAAACATATCAAAACAAAACAAAAACAACACCGTATTAAACACACCTCTGCCGTTTGAGCAGGACATTGTCGCACATGTTCCACTTGTACATGTTTCTGACCCCTTTCTGCACATCCTATCCAAAAAGTCAAGCTTTTCCGCCATTTCTCAACCCAAAAACTACAACCCAAAGACTACATTTCCCATGAACGCCGGCTGCTGTAGAGACGGTGACATCAGACCCGGAAGTAGTAGTTCTTAAGACTTTTTAAAGGCAGAATTAATTCCATTTTGGCCAGAAACAGGCTGTATCAAATATGAATGAATATCATAAACGATGCAGAGCCCCCCCCCCCCCCCCCCCCCCCCTGACAGAAACGCCAGGGGGGTGTGTTTATGTTTGGAACACAGCTCTTATAGGACGGGATCTAACATTCCCCCCAAATGGGGATTTCAACACAAACAAGACCAGGAGACAATGGTTCTGCCGGGACCCAGAATAAATTCCTAGCACTTCGCATGACGCGTGGAGAAGGTCCCTCTTATGCCCATGTATGGACGAAAGGGGGGACGGACAAAGCCTCATGTAGGCTGTCTGCCCGTGTATGGACGAAAGGGGGGACGGGCGAGGTCTTTTTTTTGCCCATGTACAGGGACGTGCACAGATAGACTCTAGGTGGTGCTAGAGCACCTGCCCTTTGCCCTCTTGACCAGAAGTGCCCTTTTGAAAAAAAGAAAAAAAAGTTTACAGCAGGGGTCTTCAACAGGGGGGTCCGGGACCCCTAGGGGGGTCCTCAGAGTTACTACAGGGGGTCCGCCAAATCTTTATGTGATATGATTTTTCTTTTTACCATAACCACTCGAAACCTAGCATCCCTTTTCTGAGGAGAACTTTAGCCAAAAATAGCAGATCTACAAGCTCACAACGCCTCGCACTGCGAGGCGTTGTGGGCTTGTAGATCTGCTGTTTTTGGCAAAGAGGTATAGGTGTAGAGGGAAAAAAGAGCAGACCAAGTAAACAAAAAAAAGTATGATTTACTTGAGCACCTGCCCCTCAAAATGTCTGTGCACGCCACTGCCCATGTATGGACAAAATGGGGACGGACAGACATTTGGTGTCCAATTAAACCAATTAGAATCAAACCAACCTCTTCTCCGCTGTGTTGTTGACCGACTGTCTTCCTCGCTGGTGGCAGACAGCAGACGGTCAGACGCTCTCCTCGGGCGCCACCTGTTGGACAGAACACACAACAGCAGCAGTGTCAGTGTGAACGTGGTCGTGTAATTTAGCAGGTTCAAGGTTCAAGGTTGTACCGTATTGTTCCATCTTGTGTACAGTACAGAAGAGTCTAAACTTCTTTTGGTTTGACTTCCTTCAGACAATGCAGCAGCATAGGTAATAACACAATAGTAATAGAAGATTTAAAGGTAGGGTAAGTGATATTTTTTGGTTAAAACAAAAAGTATTTTGTTAAAAGGTTAAAGCACTATATTCTGATAGTAATCATTGCTATAGAGTGTTTGTTCAGTAACAGGAGTCTCCCCGTCTCTCCAGCTCTTTAATAAACAGAAAATACATTTTTTGGTAGGTGACAATATTTCAGCCAATCAGAAGAGAGTACCCATTTATCAGCTTAATTTGTATAGTGTTCCAGTTCCCATTTTGCCTGCTCATTTCTTAGTGTCATCACTTCACATTTCACTTGTTTAATCAGCGGCGGACTGGCCATTTGGCGTACCGGGCAAATGCCCGGTGGGCCGCTGGGCCAGTGGGCCATATATTTTTTTTTTGAAAAATATATTTTGAAAAATGTGTTAGGGTTATTACGGTCATATCCGAGTCGCGCGGCCCAATTATTAGTTACGCTAATGTTTGGGCTGGGATGCTTTCCAGCAGGCGCCTCAGTGCGGCCGCAGAGTTCATGTGCAGGGCTGGGCTGGCTCAGTGAAACGCCCCCGCACGCCCCCCCCCCCCCCCCCCCCCGTTGACAAAATGTGGGGGGGGGCGGTGGGCCGGTCCGGACCAAAATGCCAGGGCTGAATTTTGGTCCCAGTCCGGCCCTGTGTTTAATCTATATCCTGATTGAGTTCTCTGTCCTGATTGGATGAAATTGGAAATGAAACTGAAACGAAAATGCATTTTCTGTTTTATAAAGAGGTGGAGAGACAAGGAGACTCCTTTTACTGAACAAACACTCTATAGCAATGAGTACTATCAGAATATAGAGCTATTTAACACTTATTTTAACCAAAGCAAATCACTTACCCTACCTTTAAAGATAAGAAGGAGTGCAAAAAAAAAGACCAAAAAGAGCATCATCAAATGTATATGTGCATTTGGTATGTTGTATACACCAACAGCATTTTGTCTTCAGTAGCTGACACCTAACTTTGTGTAAACAACTTCACACTATATTCTATTCTATATACAGCAGATTAGGTAGGTGTAAAATACATGTTTCAGGGACCCCCGGAAGCAAAGATTCAAGTTAAATTTTTTCGCTTTAAAACAATATATATTAAAAGATTTGCACACATTTTCACGATTTTTCAAAACCCCAACCCTAACCCTCCCTGGAACATATATTTTTAGATGGGGGGTCCGTGGCCAAATACACGTCATTTTGGGGGTCCTTGACATGGAAAAAAGAACCACTGATATTATGGCGACATACGTTTTTTCAAAAGACTGTTGAATCCCCCAGAAGCAAAGATTTGAGTTACAAATGTTCGCTTTTCTGACTCAAATCTCAAGATTTGCGAAAAAAAAAAAAAAACTATTTTTCAAAAATAGCAGATCTACAAGCTCATAGCGTGGCACTCGCTCATAGCGCTACGAGCTTGTAGATCTGCTATTTTTGAATAGCCAAAAGTCTAAAATCTGTAAAGTCTAAAAAATGCGACACAGACGCGTCCCAGTAGCCTGGTAAACCCTCCCTCCGGAAATCTCATTTCCATTTGATTTCAGGAGAGAGTCTGGCCTGATCCGCCTTTCTGCAATATTCGCTGTGGGCTGGAGTTGGGCGGGAGTAATACCGTTGACTGACAACCCCTTCAACCAATGATCGTTTTTCCCCTTCAGCCAATCAGCATTCATTTTGACGACCTCCAGACTATGTGACACAACGGGACTTTTGGGACGGCCATGCCCAAAATAGGTTGCCTTATTGGGATACATGCGTGTCACTCCCTGCCCCTGCCGGTTCTCTAAATGTATATTTTTAAATAGGCTCTGTCATGATGAATTGACCACATATATGAAGTTAAACAACTAAATTCTATCCAAACGATATCTTAATAGTAAATTCCGTGCCTCAAAAAAGAAGTTTGAGACCGTTTTAAAACCAAAAATAAGAAGTGAAGGCACTCGCACAAACATCAGAAAAATACTCTGAAAGTCTGAAAGACTCTGAAAATAAGACTCTGAAGAAAATAAGAAGTGACGGCACTCGCAGAAACAACAATGGCTGCCGTTCGTCTTTTGTCGGCCCCAGTCAGGCTGCACTCGGCTTCATTCGGGCTCACTCGAACTCGCCACCTGATTGGCCAACTGTCGCTGTCAATCACAGAGCGATGTGCGACGACGCTGATAGGCTCGTCAGGTCGGCGTACAGAGCGAATATTGCAGAAAGGCGGATCAGGCCAGACTCACTCCTGAAATCAAATGGAAATGAGATTTCCGGAGGGAGGGTTGCTAGCGTCCCAGGTCTTAAAGGGTTAACTGCGGGCGGTCAGGGAAAAAAAATCAGTGCGGGAGTGGTCAAAAAACCAACGCGAGTTTGTTTACTTGGTCTGCTCTTTTTTCCCCTCTACACCTATACCTCTTTAGCCAAAAATAGCCGATCTACAAGCTCACAACGCCTCGCAGCGCGAGGCGTTGTGGGCTTGTAGATCGGCTATTTTTGGCTAAAGTTCTCCTCAGAAAAGGGATGCTAGGTTTCGAGTGGTTATGGTAAAAAGAAAAATCATATCACATAAAAGATTTGGCGGACCCCCTGTAGTAACTCTGAGGACCCCCCTAGGGGTCCCGGACCCCCTGTTGAAGACCCCTGCTGTAAACTGAAAAAAAGTGCCCTTTTTTTTCAAAAGTGTACAAATGGAACCAAATGGACCCTAACGGGTCCATTTGGTTCCATTTGTACACTCTCAGAGTTAAATGAACACTAATGGTGGTGATACAGTCTAGATTGGGACCCCCAATAAACCTAAATGGTTGAGTCCCTGGGCATATCTTTTCAAATGGGGGTCCGTGGGCTAATATGTGTCAATTTGGGGGTCCTTGACGCGAAAAAAGGTTGAAAACCCCTGCTCTATAGCAATGATTACTATCACAATATAGTGCTTTAACCTTTTAACGAAATACTTTTTGTTTCAACCCAAAAATATCACTTACCCTACCTTTAAACGTACCATAATATCAAAGCCCAACAGCCATTAAGTCCTCAATAATGTTTATAGTGAATTTGAAGTACAGTTTAGAGACGTTGTTTGTGAACGGCACGTACCGACGCCATTATCATTTGGCGACGTGCGCCATTTAACACATCCACCGCCAAGGGCTAATCTCATAATGTACTCACCACTGCCAAGGTTTTATTGTTGTTTTTTGTTTTTTTCAAGTCGCCATAGACCCCGTTAAAATCCTTTAGAATGCGCGATCCACTGTTTGTAAACAACCTCCACATGTCCCTTCGTGTTTTAGTCAAGACCGCGTGTCTAACGGAGCCGCCATGTTTGAGTTCTGACCGTTTATGTTAACATGGGAAATGCGAGGAGAAAAAACTACACAGGTTTTAGAAGGCTTTCAGTGTCCCACTTAGAATGGAGGCCGACGCGAAACAAAAAACGGGACATTACTTCCGGTCGACTTCCGGTGGTGTTACACTGAAAATGGTCCCCCTAGAAAATTGAAAAAAAAAAAGAAAAAATCGAAAAAACACCCGCACCGTAGGACTACGGTCTCAGCGCTTAACAGTTGGATTTAACGGACCGTAGGACTACGTTCTTGGCGGTTAATGTGTTAATATCATGCAGGATTCACACACTGCTTTAGCTCCAGTGTTCATTGCCAGGTTTACGATTGTGTTTTCTGTAGGTTTTTAAAACGAGGATAGTCTAGGGTTTGGCTTGTGTTGTGTGTAAATCTCTGCCATGTTGAACTGCGTTTCCAAACTGTAATGGCGTCGATGTCTCCTGTGCTTGGAAGTGCCACGCTACGAGCTTGTAGATCTGCTATTTTTGAAAAATCGTGAAAATGTGTGCAGATCTTTGAATATATATATTTTTAAAAGCGAACATTTTTAACTCAAATCTTTGCTTCTGGGGGGGGGTCCCTGGAACAAAATATTTTGATGGGGGTCCGCGGCCAAATACATATCATTTTGGGGGTCCTTGACATGAAAAAGATTGAGCACCACTGATATAGAAACGTACGTTTTTCAGAATACCGTTGGGATTTAGGAGACGTGTAGAATCGGCTTCAGGTCTCAATGGGTTCAATTGGTATGAGTTTGAAAAACCTCACATCCCTCTGTCTGTATCAGCTGTGGGGGAAATCTGTGTTTTCCCCCCCCCGAGCCAAACTCCGCCCCCCTAGGTACCACCCACTGATGACACTACGGCGTGTGTATAAAGACATATAAAGACATATAAAGCTAAAACTCTTGATTATACGGGCTAAAACTCTTGATTATGCGGGCTAAAGCTCTTGATTATACGGGCTAAAACTCTTGATTATACGGGCTAAAACTCTTGATTATGCGGGCTAAAGCTCTTGATTATACGGGCTAAAACTCTTGATTATGCGGGCTAAAACTCTTGATTATGTGGGCTAAAACTCTTGATTATACGGGCTAAAACTCTTGATTATGCGGGCTAAAACTCTTGATTATACGGGCTAAAACTCTTGATTATACGGGCTAAAACTCTTGATTATACGGGCTAAAACTCTTGATTATGCGGGCTAAAACTCTTGATTATGCGGGCTAAAATCCTTGATTATGCGACGAAATATGCGGTTTTTTTTTGCAATTTTATGCGGTGAAATTGCGGGAAGTTGCGAAAAATGCGAAATATGTTAAAAGTTGCGAAATATGCGGAAATATGCGATGTGGCCTTTTTGAATTGAACGCATTTTTCTGGAGGGTCTGACTTTTGATCCAATGAAATCCAATGAAACCGGTCAGATGACTAATGATATCCAATGAAATCCGACAGGAAGTGGAGAACACACAGCCAAGAAACAGGTGAATAAAGACGTATAAAGACATATAAAGACATATAAAGACGTATAAAGACATATAAAGACATATAAAGACGTATAAAGACATATAAAGACGTATAAAGACATATAAAGACGTATAAAGACATAAATACAGTAAACACAAAAGCAACAGACCCGTTGGAAGCAGGCTGCTGCGTTGGCACCGTGCCCGTGGATTGGCCGCCGCCCCGCGGACTGCTTCCGTCCGCCGCGGCGCGATTGGACCAACGCGCGTCGCCGCCGCCGGCCGCGTGGCACCTCCGATTGGCCGCTGGCGCGACGACGGCACCCGATGTCATTGGTGGTTCGTCGAGTCCGAGCAGTTTCCTGATGATGCCCCTCACGTCCTTTTTGACCGCTGGCCTGGAGTGTGACACATTATAGAGTCTGAAACTACACCTCCATCTACACCAGTGGTTCTCAAACTTTTTTCATGTCAAGGACCCCCAAATTGACACTTATTAGCCCGCGGACCCCCATTTGAATAGATATGCCAGGGACCCCCCATAATAGAAGATTTTTACAGCTCTATAGCAGTGATTCTCAACCATTTTAATTTCAAGGACCCCCAGTTTGACATGCATTATTAGCAGGGGTGCACATAACTGGTGCGCAGGTGCGCATGCGCACCCAAAATAAATAATGCGCACCACATCAGGCGACGCGAGGCGCTTTTGCGCACCAACAGCTGGGACAGGAATTTCCAAGCTTTTATTTTTTAGCAAAACTAAAAAATAAAAGCCTGGAGATCGAGGCTAGGAATTTACTTCCTGAAGCCACACTCACACAATCACGCTAAAGCACCCGTCGGCCCCATGTACAGCCATTAGGCACAGGGGTAGAGATATGACTCGCGTCGCCTCGCATCGCCTCGCTGCGTGCACGCAGCCAGCAGCGGCTGTTAGAGGCACTCGTCACCGATGATGAACGCACCGTAATGGTGCAAAATATGCCGTGAACGTCCCAATCTGGCGGATAAAATGAGCGCAGCAGCACAGGGCACCAACCTTGGGGGCTTTATCTGACAGCGTGAGAAAAAAAACGGCGAAAATCGGCGGAATTTAGAAGCAGAGCGTCCTTTTTTTCTCGTTGACAAAACTGTCCGGTGGGCACCGTGCTGAACCCCCCCCCCGTTGACAAAACTGTCCGGGCTGACCCCCCCCCCCCCCGTTGACAAAACGGGACGGGCGCCATGCGCACCAAGTCACATGTCCAGGTGCTCTTCTGCGTACCAGACCTAAAAAGTTATGTGCACCCCTGATTATTAGGCCTACGGACCCCCATTTAATGGCATTTCTATCTCTGGGACTCCAATTCACATTGTAAAATCAATGTTAATGTAACTCTGAGAGTGTACAAATGGAACCAAATGGACCCGTTAGGGTCCATTTGGTTCCATTTGTACACTCTCAGAGTTACAGACCCATAAGGGTCCATTTTAACCCAGTTAACCCAGACAGACAGACAGACAGACAGACAGACAGACAGACAGACAGACAGACAGGCAGGCAGGCAGGCAGGCAGGCAGGCAGGCAGGCAGACAGACAGACAGACAGACAGACAGACAGACAGACAGACAGACAGACAGACAGACAGGCAGGCAGGCAGGCAGGCAGACAGACAGACAGGCAGGCAGGCAGGCAGACAGACAGACAGACAGACAGACAGACAGACAGACAGACAGACAGACAGGCAGGCAGGCAGGCAGGCAGGCAGACAGACAGACAGACAGACAGGCAGTGTGCTGTTGTCACGGTTACGTACCGTTGTGCGGCATCCCTGGAGGTCGTCAGTCCATTCCCAGAATGCACCCTGTTTGTCCCGGCTCCGTTAGCCACGCCCCTGGCTCCGTTAGCCACGCCCCTGGCTCTGTTAGCCACGCCCCAGCCATTCTGGTTACAACAAACAAACAGACAAACACTCAATTAATTATTATAATGAATCAAAATGATAATTATCTGCTGTGCTACATTAACCACTTAAAGGAGCACTTTACCCATTTTTTACTTAATCTTCATATAATAGACCACCGAAGTCCGACGTAATTTACGCATCCTTTGTTTTTCTACCTGGTTTGCAGTTTCCCCCCCCCCATTCTGAATCCCATAGACGTGTTTAATATCGCGTCAAATAAAAACTGTGTTACAAAAATAAACAAATGACCCCGGCGGTTTGACTCTTATGGATATGAAGCATCAACTGACGGTGAGAAAACCATAATGTTACTTCCGCCGAATTAGTTACATTTTCGCCAGAAACAGACTGTATCAAGTATGAGTGACTGACTATCATAAACCGTTGGTTCTCAAAGTGGGGTCCGGGGACCCCCAGGGGTACTTGAGGGGGTTCCAGGGGGTCCCCAGCTAAATGGTAGTTAGGAACCAAATGGACCCTTTTGGGTCTGTAACTCTGAGAGTGTACAAATTGAACCAAATGGACCCTAACGGGTCCATTTGGTTCCGTTTGTACACTCTCAGAGTTAAATTAACATTGATTTTACAATATAGATAGGGGTCCAAGAGATAGAAATGCCATTAGATGGGGGTCCGTAGCCTCTAATACATGTCAAACTGGGGGTCCAAGAAATTAAAATGCTTGAAAATCACTGCTAAAGAGCCGTAAAAATCTTATATGGGGGCATATCTTTTCAAATGGGGGGTCCGCGGGCTAATAAGTGTCAATTTGGGGGTCCTTGACATGAAAAGGTTTGAGAACCACTGTCATAAACGATACAGAGCCTCCTCCCTGACAGTGGCGCCGAGACAGTTTGTTTATTTTTGGACCACAATTCTTATATGAGACGATTCTATGATGACCCAATGTTATTCTACATAGAGAGACATTACTTTACCAACCTGGGGATGAACCAGTGACGTCAGGACTTCTGTACTCTATTGGTTCAATTGGACCAATCATATGAAGATAATATATAATATTATAATGAGCATTAATGAGGACCAATCATATGAAGATAATATATGATATTATAATGAGCATTAATGAGGACCAATCATATGAAGATAATATATGATATTATAATGAGCATTAATGAGGACCAATCATATGAAGATAATATATGATATTATAATGAGCATTAATGAGGACCAATTATATGAAGATAATATATATAATATTATAATGAGCATTAATGAGGACCAATCATATGAAGATAAGATATAATATTATAATGAGCATTAATGAGGACCAATCATATGAAGATAATATATGATATTATAATGAGCATTAATGAGGACCAATCATATGAAGATAATATATAATATTATAATGAGCATTAATGAGGACCAATCATATGAAGATAAGATATAATATTATAATGAGCATTAATGAGGACCAATCATATGAAGATAAGATATAATATTATAATGAGCATTACTGAGGACCAATCATATGAAGATGAGATATAATATTATAATGAGCATTAATGAGGACCAATCATATGAAGATAAGATATAACACGATATTGAATTAACATATTGAATAAAAAACGTAATACAATGATTCATGATTATAATAATCAGAACGAGGTGATTTTAAGACGGTTACCGTGGCGACAGGCGTGGAGTCCTGGAGGCGGGACAGTGGAGACTGCATCGCGACGCTGTCCGTCTCTGGCTCCTCCCACTGCTTCTTCCTCTTGGGGATTTTAAACGCCATCTTATTAACGATAAAGACATTATTGTGTTAATAATAACATGGTCTGTATGATCAATACATTATACATTAACAACATCTTATGTACGATAAAGACATTATTGTGTTAATAACATGGTCTTTATGATCAATACATTATACATTAACAACATCTTATGTACGATAAAGACATTATTGTGTTAATAACATGGTCTTTATGATCAATACATTATACATTAACAACATCTTATGTACGATAAAGACATTATTGTGTTAATAACATGGTCTTTATGATCAATACATTATACATTAACAACATCTTATGTACGATAAAGACATTATTGTGTTAATAACATGGTCTTTATGATCAATACATTATACATTAACAACATCTTATGTACGATAAAGACATTATTGTGTTAATAACATGGTCTTTATGATCAATACATTATACATTAACAACATCTTATGTACGATAAAGACATTATTGTGTTAATAACATGGTCTTTATGATCAATACATTATACATTAACAACATCTTATGTACGATAAAGACATTATTGTGTTAATAACATGGTCTTTATGATCAATACATTATACATTAACAACATCTTATGTACGATAAAGACATTATTGTGTTAATAATAACATTGTCTTTATGATCAATACATTATTAACAACATCTTATGTACGATAAAGACATTATTGTGTTAATAACATAGTCTGTATGATCAATACATTATTAACAACATCTTATGTATGATAAAGACATTATTGTGTTAATAACATGGTCTTTATGATCAATACATTATACATTAACAACATCTTATGTACGATAAAGACATTATTGTGTTAATAATAACATGGTCTGTAAGATCAATACATTATACATTAACAACATCTTATGTACGATAAAGACATTATTGTGTTAATAACATGGTCTTTATGATCAATACATTATACATTAACAACATCTTATGTACGATAAAGACATTATTGTGTTATAATAACATGGTCTTTATGATCAATACATTATTAACAACATCTTATGTACGATAAAGACATTATTGTGTTAATAACATGGTCTTTATGATCAATACATTATACATTAACAACATCTTATGTACGATAAAGACATTATTGTGTTAATAATAACATGGTCTTTATGATCAATACATTATTAACAACATCTTATGTACGATAAAGACATTATTGTGTTATAATAACATGGTCTTTATGATCAATACATTATTAACAACATCTTATGTACGATAAAGACATTATTGTGTTAATAACATGGTCTTTATGATCAATACATTATACATTAACAACATCTTATGTACGATAAAGACATTATTGTGTTAATAATAACATGGTCTGTATGATCAATACATTATTAACAACATCTTATGTACGATAAAGACATTATTGTGTTAATAACATGGTCTTTATGATCAATACATTATTAACAACATCTTATGTACGATAAAGACATTATTGTGTTAATAACATGGTCTGTATGATCAATACATTATTAACAACATCTTATGTACGATAAAGACATTATTGTGTTAATAACATGGTCTTTATGATCAATACATTATACATTAACAACATCTTATGTACGATAAAGACATTATTGTGTTAATAATAACATGGTCTGTATGATCAATACATTATACATTAACAACATCTTATGTACGATAAAGACATTATTGTGTTAATAATAACATGGTCTTTATGATCAATACATTATACATTAACAACATCTTATGTACGATAAAGACATTATTGTGTTAATAATAACATGGTCTGTATGATCAATACATTATACATTAACAACATCTTATGTACGATAAAGACATTATTGTGTTAATAATAACATTGTCTTTATGATCAATACATTATACATTAACAACATCTTATGTACGATAAAGACATTATTGTGTTAATAATAACATTGTCTTTATGATCAATACATTATACATTAACAACATCTTATGTACGATAAAGACATTATTGTGTTAATAACATGGTCTTTATGATCAATACATTATACATTAACAACATCTTATGTACGATAAAGACATTATTGTGTTAATAATAACATTGTCTGTATGATCAATACATTATACATTAACAACATCTTATTAACGATAAAGACATTATTGTGTTAATAACATGGTCTTTATGATCAATACATTATACATTAACAACATCTTATGTACGATAAAGACATTATTGTGTTATAATAACATGGTCTTTATGATCAATACATTATTAACAACATATTATGTACGATAAAGACATTATTGTGTTATAATAACATGGTCTTTATGATCAATACATTATACATTAACAACATCTTATGTACGATAAAGACATTATTGTGTTAATAACATGGTCTTTATGATCAATACATTATACATTAACAACATCTTATGTACGATAAAGACATTATTGTGTTAATAACATGGTCTTTATGATCAATACATTATACATTAACAACATCTTATGTACGATAAAGACATTATTGTGTGAATAATAACATTGTCTGTATGATCAATACATTATACATTAACAACATCTTATGTACGATAAAGACATTATGCAAGCCCTTCATGGTGATTATCACCCCGTCGGGCTTTATTTTTCAACAATGACCACCTCCCCATACATTATCCCGCTTATTACACGGCTACTTAAACCCATTGATACCACTGGAAACGCTTCTGTGTCACTTTAGATGTCTTTGGGCTATTCAAAAATAGCAGATCTAGCTTGTAGATCTGCTATTTTTGAAAAAAATCGTGAAAATATTTTTTTTTATATTTTTTTTCCCGAAAAACTGTTAGGATTTAGATTTTTTTTAAGAATCGCCTCAGGTTTTAACACATCAACCGCCAAGGGCTAATCTCATAATGTACTCACCGCTGCCAAGGTTTTATTGTTGTTTTTTGTTTTTTTCACGTCGCCATAGGCCCCGTTAAAATCCTTTAGAATGCGCGATGGACTGTTTGTAAACAAC
>NC_139961.1:585361-590361 GCF_963454915.1 Gymnoscopelus microlampas | reverse complement strand
AAGCTTCAAATAGCTTGTTGTTATGTAAAAAATCACATAACTGCTTGGCGACTGCTTTCTCAAGGATTTTAGAGAGAAATGGGAGGTTCGATATAGGTCTATAGTTAGCCAAAATGCCTGAGTCGAGAGTAGACTATAAAACATACATTAACCACTTTAGCCCTATTTTATACCTAGGCTATTTCAAAATAGCAGATCTACAAGCTCACAACGCGTCGCATCGCGACGCGTTGTGAGCTTGTAGATCGGCTGTTTTCAAATATTTAGTACTTTTACTTTTGGTACTTTAAGTACATTTTGATGCCAATACTTTTGTACTTTTACTCAAGTACATTTTTAATTTTGGACTTTTACCTTTAACCTTTAACCTTTAACCTTGTCCAACCCTTTTTTGGCTCAACAAAGGGAAGTAACTCGTTCTCATGCTATTCATCAAAAATGTGGAATGCCCTACCAAAAGGAGTAAAGGAGTGTAAAACCCTACTCTCTTTCAAAACAGCCCTAAAGATACACCTTCAGGAGGCTGCAATTGGAAAATGGCCCCTGTCTAAGTCCTAACCTAACTTACCCCCCTACCCCCCCCCCCTCTCTCCTTCTCCTTTTGTACATATTTCTCACTCTTCATACCAGTAACCTGTAAACTGATTGTATGACATTCTATAGTAGTTGTGTATATCTGTCTGTCTCTTATATGTCATCATGATTTGTGTGCATGGGGAACTCATTTGAAACAAGCTCAGTGCTTTTATGAGTCTTCCAGTTTAGTAGACCTTGTATTGTGAATTTGTACTTCCATGTACTGTTGTTCTCATGTCTTACTAAATAAAGTACATCAATCAATCAATCAATCAATCAATCAATCAATCAATCAATCAATCAAACATCACATCACATCACATCACATCACATCACATCACATCACATCACATCACATCACATCACATCACATCACATCACATCACATCACATCACATCGTCACATCACATCACATCACATCACATCACATCACATCACATCACATCACATCACATCACATCACATCACATCACATCACCACATCACATCACATCACCACATCACATCACATCACATCACATCACATCACATCACATCACATCACATCACATCACCACATCACATCACATCACCACATCACATCACATCACATCACATCATCACATCACATCACATCACATCACATCACATCATCACATCACATCACATCACATCACATCACATCACATCACATCACATCACATCACATCACATCACATCACATCACATCACCACATCACACCACACCACACCACACCACACCACATCACATCACATCACATCACATCACAACACATCACATCACATCACATCACATCACATCATCACATCACATCACATCACATCATCACATCACATCACATCATCACATCACATCACATCACATCACATCACATCACATCACATCACATCACATCACATCACATCACATCACATCACATCACATCATCACATCACATCATCATGACTTATATACTACAAGACCAACATTATCCTGAACATCGACACAGATTTACCTATTACAATGGTTACTATGGTTACCCTCAGGTGTTGAGTAAAGAGAGTCTCTCTGAACGTTGTTACTTTGAAGTAAAATGGAGAGGAAGAGGTGTTGGTGTAGCAGTCAGTTATATAGACATCAACAGAAAGGAGAAGGATCTATCAGGTTTTGGTAACAATGACAAGTCCTGGATGTTACAGTGGTACTATGCTTCAGGCTACAGCTTCTATCACAACAGCATTGAGACTAAACTGTCAGGACCTGTTGTCTCCACAGTGGAGGGTAGGTGGGGTAAGGAGGGTGAGGGGGTATGGGGGGTGTATGTAGATCACAGAGCAGGTACTGTGTCTTTCTCTCATGTTGATAAAAACACAGACACAAAACCTCTCTATGCAGGGATATATCTTCATACTGGTACAGCAGAGATCTGTAAGATCTGGTAGATCTCAGAGAGAAGCTAAACACAGACACATAAATGTTCCAACTGGAACCTGAACGGGTTCTTCACAGTGATGTCATAGCAGAACCATTCTTTGGGTCCAATAAGAACCTTTCAGACCTCAAGGTTCTTTATGGAACCATTTATTTTAACCCATTAAAACCAGGAAAGCATCATTTTAGATTTTAGCTATTCAAAAATAGCAGATCTACAAGCTCACAGCGCATCACTTCGTGTTTTGATCATTTTTAATCATTTATAATTTGTATAAATCAATCACCAGTAAACATAGATCTATAACACCAGTAAACATAGATCTATAACACCATACAGCACTCGGAAACACAGAACAGACAGGTTGGTTATTATTCACAGTAATGGAGCATAAAATGATATTGAGCTTAAAATGGTTCTTTTGGGGGAAATAGTTAACCCTTTAAGACCTGAAGCAGCATCTGTGTCACATTTTCATTTGAGCCAAAAAAAAGCGTTATTTTACACTTTGGGCTATTCAAAAATAGCAGATCTACACCATCTACACCAGATCTACACCAAGCTCGTAGCGCGGCACAGAGTGCCGCGCTACGAGCTTGTAGATCTGCTATTTTTGAAAAATCGTTATTTTTTTTTGCAAATCTTGAGATTTGTGTTACAAAAGGCGAACATTTGTAACTCAAATCTTTGCTTCTGGGGGATTCAACAGTCTTTTGAAAAAAAAAAAACGTATGTCGCCATAATATCAGTGGTTCTTTTTTTTCCATGTCAAGGACCCCCGAAAATGTATTTGGCCACGGACCCCCCCATCTTAAAAACATATGTTCCACCTAACTGTTCTCCTACCACCCTGGTCTCAACTTGTGTTTTATTCCCTTGGCCTTCTGTAGCCTTTTTAACTTTTTAACCCTCTGTATTTTCTCATTAAAGTTGTTTTGTTTTGATTTTGTTCCACTTAGTTTAGCCTTGTAATTGTAAAGCCACTTTGAGTACTCAGAAAAGCGCTATATAAATCCCAGGTATTATTATTATTATTATTATTATCTAGAGTACATGGTCTATATTTGTATATGATCTGTAACTGATGCTATCTAATGAAGTGCTTTTGAATTATTGATTAACTGTTTAATAAAAACTATTGTAATCTCGGGGGGAGAATCCGTGTCGCCGTCCATTTATTGTCACACGTATGGTCTTAAGAATCTGTTTTGAGTATTTACAGTGTCTGATTGAGTTAAAAGTTCTGAAACAAACCTGGGCCATGGCCCGGTTACAGCCATTACAACCAGGAGAGCTCATGAGCTCATTCAAACAGCAGATCTACAAGCTCTCAACGCGTCACGCTGTGACCAGTAGCAGCCCTTAGCTATATGTCACCTGTTTCTGCTCTCTCTCTCTCTCTCTCTCTCTCTCTCTCTCTCTCTCTCTCTCTCTCTCTCATTATGCATGTGTCTATGTTTTTATTGGTTTTTAGAAATCCTGACATATTATAAAGAATGTGAAAATGTATGAAAATTGTTCTTTGGGGGAAAAAAAGTGACGGTGGATTTAATGTGGTTAAATAAAGATAATAATTAAGCATACGTAATGTTATTTAAAAAAACCAAAACATGATTATAATTGTAAGTATGCAGTATCATAACTACATCTTTGGTGTTTACAACACACCGAACCGTTTGAAAATGCTGTGGTTATTTCAATAGTACATGCACCCTACCATAGACATAATGTTATGAATGACCGTCCCAAGATGGCCGCGGTTGAGCTACGCTTGCGCCGCCCCCCCTTTGAGCCATCTAGCATTAGCTCGTGCTCATTTGATTTGGCTATTTTATCTCATGTGTTTAACCCTTTAAGCCCTGAAGAAGCATCTGTGTCACTTTTTGATTTGAGCTAAAAAGCATTTGTTTTTACTCTTTGGGCTATTCAAAAAATAGCAGATCTACAAGCTCATAGCGCGGCACCGAGTGCCGCGCTATGAGCTTTTAGATCTGCTATTTTAGAAATATCGTTATTTTTTTGCAAATCTTGAGATTTGAGTTTCAAAAGTGAACATTTGTAACTCAAATTTTTGCTTCTGGGGGATTCAACAGTTTTTTGAAAAAACTTATGTCGCCATAATATCAGTGGTTCTTTTTTCCATATCAAGGACCCCCAAAATGACATGTATTTGGCCGCGGACCCCCATTTAAAAATATATGTTCCAGGGACCCCCGGAAGCAAAGATTCAAGTTAACATTTTTCGCTTTAAAACAATATATATTCGAAGATTTGCACACACTTTCACGATTTTTCAAAAATAGGGTATTAGGTTTAGGTAGTGGTATCTAGGCTGTAGTATAGGGTTATTAACCCATTGAGACCTGAGGCCGATTCTACATGTCTCCTAAATCTCAGTTTTCTGAAAAAACGCATGTTTCTATATCAGCGGTGCTCAATCTTTTTCATGTCAAGGACCCCCCAAAAAATGATTATGTATTTGGCCGCGGACCCCCATCAAAACATGTTGTTCCAGGGACCCCCCCCCCCCCCCCCCCCAGAAGCAAAGGTTCGAGTTAGAAACGTTCGCTTTAAAAGTATTCATATTCAAAGATTTGCGCGCATTTTCACGATTTTTCAAAAACAGCAGATCCACAAGCTCGTAGCGCGGCACTCGGTGCCGCGCTACGAGCTTGTAGATCTGCTTTTTTTTTTAATAGCCCAAAGTGTAAAATAATGCTTTTTTTAGCTCAATTCTAAAAAATGACACAGTTCCAGGTCTTAATGGGTCAAACAGGCTCTTGCGAAATGGACAGATTTTCCTGATAATCCACTGATTCCAGTAACTTTCTTTGTCACCTGGTCGTTCCTTTCCAGCGGTATTTCTCGTCCACCATTATTCCTAGGGAAAGGGGAGGAGCCAGCCTGGATTGGATACAATATATCAGAGGAGGAGAGAGGAGACATTGTATCACGTCAGTGTTGAATGTTTGCAGAGTCACACAATAACGATAATAAGAACATTATGTCTT
>NC_139961.1:577079-585161 GCF_963454915.1 Gymnoscopelus microlampas | reverse complement strand
GTTGCCTTGCCAAAATTTTGGAATCACTCATAAACTCACAACTCAAATTATTCCTCTCATCCTTCTCAGTGTTAAATGAAAATCAATCTGGTTTCAGAGCCAAACATAGTACAATCACTGCAGTCACCTTAGTTACAAATACCATTAATAATAATGAAACCTCGGAATGGTTTCAAACTTACTTAACAAATAGACATCAAGCTGTGAAGTCCGGAAGCTCTCAATCTGGGTTTCGGCCAGTCTCAGTGGGCGTCGCACAGGGCTCAGTCTTAGGCCCAGTACTTTTTACTTTATATATTAACAATATTATCTCTACTCTTAATGACTGTAAGGCCCACCTTTATGCAGATGACACGGTCATATACTGTGTCGCTGACTCAGCTCATCTTGCCACCAAGAAGCTGCAGCTTGCTTTCAATGCTCTCCAGGCTGCCCTGGTTGAGCATAGACTGGTTTTAAATGCAAGCAAAACCAAATTCATGCTGTTCACTAGAGTTAAAACCACCAACCTTAGCGACATAGTCATAACTTCTTCAAGTGGTGCTACAATAGAAAGGGTCTCGGAATACAATTACCTGGTCATCTGGCTAGATGAGAAATTGTATTTTAAATTTCACATTGATAACCTTGAGACAAAAAAATGGGTTTTTCTATAGAAATAAATCATGCTTTCCTGCATCCAGTAGGAAAACAATTATTGAAGCCACTTTTCTCTCGGTTTTAGACTATGGAGACATTATTTATAGAACTGCTGCTCCATCAATTTTAAAACGCCTTGACACTGTGTACCATTCTGCCCTAAGATGGGTCTCTGGTGACACCTATGGTACCCATCACAGTACACTATACGGGAATGCAGGCTTATCCTCTTTAACTGAGAGGGCGTGATAAACACTGGTATCTATTTATTTTTAAAGCCATATCAGGAATGCTCCCCCCTTATATTTGTTCTTTGTTGGTTCAGAACCCTATTACATACCAGACCCGCTCGAGTGATCTCCTGACGCTCAAGGTTCCTTTTGCGCAGATGGTGTTAGGCAAGACAGCATTTTCTGTCAGTGCTCCATCTGCCCGGAATGAGCTCCAGAGGTCCTTGAAAATCAAATCACTTCCATCTTTAGGTAGTTTCAGGGAAATGATTTCCAACATTTTTGTTCAGGATTGTAACTGCTTTATTTAATTATTTGATTATGATATATCTGTTCTAGTTCTTTGACTATTTTAGTTTTTGAGTTCTTTCTGTATTCTGATTCATGTATTTTATTGCTGTATGTGAATGTCTATTCCTGTTGATTACTGTGTTCTGTATCTCGGCTACATTGAAAATGAGGGCCTGCGCCTCAACTGTACTCCGAGCTGAAATAAAGGTTATGATGATGAACTGTGACAAATGCTAATGTTCTCTCTTTCTCCCTCCTTGTCTGTCTTCAGGTTGTCCAGAAGGATGAGGCTGAGACGGAGCTTACGTACCGTTGTGCGGCATCCCTGGAGGTCGTCAGTCCATTCCCAGAATGCACCCTGTTTGTCCCGGCTCCGTTAGCCACGCCCCTGGCTCCGTTAGCCACGCCCCTGGCTCTGTTAGCCACGCCCCAGCCATTCTGGTTACAACAAACAAACAGACAAACACTCAATTAATTATTATAATGAATCAAAATGATAATTAACTGCTGTGCTACATTAACCACTTAAAGGAGCACTTTACCCATTTTTTACTTAATCTTCATATAATAGACCACCGAAGTCCGACGTAATTTACGCATCCTTTGTTTTTCTACCTGGTTTGCAGTTTCCCCCCCCCCCCCCCCATTCTGAATCCCATAGACGTGTTTAATATCGCGTCAAATAAAAACTGTGTTACAAAAATAAACAAATGACCCCGGCGGTTTGACTCTTATGGATATGAAGCATCAACTGACGGTGAGAAAACCATAATGTTACTTACGCCGAATTAGTTACATTTTCGCCAGAAACAGACTGTATCAAGTATGAGTGACTGACTATCATAAACCGTTGGTTCTCAAAGTGGGGTCCGGGGACCCCCAGGGGTACTTGAGGGGGTTCCAGGGGGTCCCCAGCTAAATGGTAGTTAGGAACCAAATGGACCCTTTTGGGTCTGTAACTCTGAGAGTGTACAAATGGAACCAAATGGACCCTAACGGGTCCATTTGGTTCCATTTGTACACTCTCAGAGTTAAATTAACATTGATTTTACAATATAGATAGGGGTCCAAGAGATAGAAATGCCATTAGATGGGGGTCCGTAGCCTCTAATACATGTCAAGCTGGGGGTCCAAGAAATTAAAATGCTTGAAAATCACTGCTAAAGAGCCGTAAAAATCTTATATGGGGGCATATCTTTTCAAATGGGGGGTCCGCGGGCTAATAAGTGTCAATTTGGGGGTCCTTGACATGAAAAAGTTTGAGAACCACTGTCATAAACGATACAGAGCCTCCTCCCTGACAGTGGCGCCGAGACAGTTTGTTCATTTTTGGACCACAATTCTTATATGAGACGATTCTATGATGACCCAATGTTATTCTCCATAGAGACATTACTTTACCAACCTGGGGATGAACCAGTGACGTCAGGACTTCTGTACTCTATTGGTTCAATTGGACCAATTATATGAAGATAAGATATAATATTATAATGAGCATTAATGAGGACCAATCATATGAAGATAATATATAATAATATTATAATGAGCATTAATGAGGACCAATCATATGAAGATAATATATAATATTATAATGAGCATTAATGAGGACCAATCATATGAAGATGAGATATAATATTATAATGAGCATTAATGAGGACCAATCATATGAAGATAATATATAATATTATAATGAGCATTAATGAGGACCAATCATATGAAGATAAGATATAATATTATAATGAGCATTAATGAGGACCAATCATATGAAGATAAGATATAATATTATAATGAGCATTAATGAGGACCAATCATATGAAGATAAGATATAATATTATAATGAGCATTAATGAGGACCAATAATATGAAGATAATATATAACACGATATTGAATTAACATATTGAATAAAAAACGTAATACAATGATTCATGATCATAATAATCAGAACGAGGTGATTTTAAGACGGTTACCGTGGTGACAGGCGTGGAGTCCTGGAGGCGGGACAGTGGAGACTGCATCGCGACGCTGTCCGTCTCCGGCTCCTCCCACTGCTTCTTCCTCTTGGGGATTTTAAACGCCATCTTATTAACGATAAAGACATTATTGTGTTAATAATAACATTGTCTGTATGATCAATACATTATACATTAACAACATCTTATGTACGATAAAGACATTATTGTGTTAATAACATTGTCTGTATGATCAATACATTATACATTAACAACATCTTATGTACGATAAAGACATTATTGTGTTAATAACATTGTCTGTATGATCAATACATTATTAACAACATCTTATTAACGATAAAGACATTATTGTGTTAATAACATTGTCTGTATGATCAATACATTATTAACAACATCTTATTAACGATAAAGACATTATTGTGTTAATAACATTGTCTTTATGATCAATACATTATTAACAACATCTTATGTACGATAAAGACATTATTGTGTTAATAACATGGTCTTTATGATCAATACATTATACATTAACAACATCTTATGTACGATAAAGACATTATTGTGTTAATAACATTGTCTGTATGATCAATACATTATTAACAACATCTTATGTACGATAAAGACATTATTGTGTTAATAATAACATGGTCTTTATGATCAATACATTATACATTAACAACATCTTATGTACGATAAAGACATTATTGTGTTAATAATAACATGGTCTGTATGATCAATACATTATACATTAACAACATCTTATGTACGATAAAGACATTATTGTGTTAATAATAACATTGTCTGTATGATCAATACATTATACATTAACAACATCTTATGTACGATAAAGACATTATTGTGTTAATAACATGGTCTGTATGATCAATACATTATTAACAACATCTTATTAACGATAAAGACATTATTGTGTTAATAACATGGTCTTTATGATCAATACATTATTAACAACATCTTATTAACGATAAAGACATTATTGTGTTAATAACATGGTCTTTATGATCAATACATTATTAACAACATCTTATGTACGATAAAGACATTATTGTGTTAATAACATGGTCTTTATGATCAATACATTATACATTAACAACATCTTATGTACGATAAAGACATTATTGTGTTAATAACATGGTCTTTATGATCAATACATTATACATTAACAACATCTTATGTACGATAAAGACATTATTGTGTTAATAACATGGTCTGTATGATCAATACATTATACATTAACAACATCTTATTAACGATAAAGACATTATTGTGTTAATAACATGGTCTGTATGATCAATACATTATACATTAACAACATCTTATGTACGATAAAGACATTATTGTGTTAATAACATGGTCTTTATGATCAATACATTATTAACAACATCTTATGTACGATAAAGACATTATTGTGTTAATAACATGGTCTTTATGATCAATACATTATACATTAACAACATCTTATGTACGATAAAGACATTATTGTGTTAATAACATGGTCTTTATGATCAATACATTATACATTAACAACATCTTATTAACGATAAAGACATTATTGTGTTAATAACATGGTCTGTATGATCAATACATTATTAACAACATCTTATGTACGATAAAGACATTATTGTGTTAATAACATGGTCTTTATGATCAATACATTATACATTAACAACATCTTATGTACGATAAAGACATTATTGTGTTAATAATAACATGGTCTGTATGATCAATACATTATACATTAACAACATCTTATGTACGATAAATACATTATTGTGTTAATAATAACATGGTCTGTATGATCAATACATTATACATTAACAACATCTTATGTACGATAAAGACATTATTGTGTTAATAACATGGTCTTTATGATCAATACATTATACATTAACAACATCTTATGTACGATAAAGACATTATTGTGTTAATAATAACATTGTCTGTATGATCAATACATTATACATTAACAACATCTTATGTACGATAAAGAACATTATTGTGTTATAATAACATGGTCTGTATGATCAATACATTATTAACAACATCTTATGTACGATAAAGACATTATTGTGTTAATAACATAGTCTTTATGATCAATACATTATTAACAACATCTTATGTACGATAAAGACATTATTGTGTTAATAATAACATTGTCTGTATGATCAATACATTATTAACAACATCTTATGTACGATAAAGACATTATGCGAGCCCTTCAGGGTGATTATCCACCTCCGCTGCTCGTCGGTGGATATAATCACCCCGTCGGGCTTTATTTTTTCAACATTGACCACCTCCCCATACATTATCCCGCTTATTACGCGGCTACTTAATAAATAAATAGATAAATTGACCCGACGGCAATCTCGGAACCCAGAGTCACACTTAAAAGGAAAAACAGCGACCTCTGCTGTTCGTTCCTCCTAAGTTGACTATGGGCCAATGGTGACGTAGGACCTGTGTGCACCGGAAACTGGCTTTTAGTCTGCCTTCAGCGCTCCACTTCCGGTTGGTGCGACTATGATTTCATTCCCACTAACAATATTTCTACACGGAACACTAACACCACTTCTCCCAGAGAACATGGATGGTTTTGGTTATAAGCCCACTTGTTTCTATGATGAAAGAGCAAGTTAAAATGTGAATATCTTTCCGTGGTTTTGTCTGCTCCGCGGACGCTATTGTTAAATGAGTTTCGGTTCGTTTCCAGTAGGGAAAGATCGACGAACACGTGAATCCCGCCCACTACATTTGATTGGGTAAGGCGCGGCCTGCTTCCTGATCTGAAGGCACGCCCACTCCCACACAATGTGTACACGTTAGAACGAAGCTTCAGGACAGATTCTCTCACGTAGTGCAGAATCTGTTCTTGAGAGATTAGCCCAACGGTAACAACAAAACAAAGTATTTCCTTGCTTACGACAGTGAAAGTATTCCATAAGTGTTGGTCTGGGCGGACAGGTTCGCCTCGGAAAGCACATGAAAGTATTCCATAAGGTAACCGGAAGACTCGCCCCAAAACACACTCGCCCCCCATTCTATAGAGCGCCGGAGTAACCCTATAATACCCACAGACCAGTGGTTCTCAAACTTTTTCATGTCAAGGACCCCCAAATTGACACTTATTAGCCCGCGGACCCCCATTTGAAAAGATACATTTTAAGGACCCCCCAGTTTGACATGCTTTAGGGCTACGGAGCCCCATTTAATGGCATTTCTATCTCTGGGACCCCAATTAATGTTGTAAAATCAATGTTAACTTAACTCTGAGTGTACAAATGGAACCAAATGGACCCGTTAGGGTTCATTTGGTTCCATTTGTACACTCTCAGAGTTATAGACCCATAAAGGTCCATTTGGGTCCTATAAATTATTTAGCTGGGGACCCCCTGGTATCCCCTCAAGTACCCCTGGGGGTCCCCGGACCCCACTTTGAGAACCAATGGTCTATGGGACAGATGGATCAGCGTGACAAAAAAACATGTCTCCCAATCCGCTTCCGTTCTATCTCCTTCTCTAAAGCCCCTGTAACTCAGATTTTTTTTTACGCTGGGGGGAAAACGACTCATTTTGTACGCACGATCGCTCCGCCACTGTTACTCGCGCGAGAGATGTTATCGTTCCAGGCGTTTAGCCAGGACCATCGTGCAAAAATGAACGCATGCTTTGTTTCACATGGATTTCTCGTCTTGGGAGTCTACAGCTTAAACAGCTGTAGTAACTATCGGTCGATATAACAGCACAATTACTGTTTATACAGTTTCCACACTTACAATATTGAATGAACAAATGGACACAGCAAGTATTTCTAACTGTCTGACACTGATGGCTCAATCTACATCGTCATAGGAGCCTTGGCTGCACAAACTGACCTATTGACCCTCAGGAATGTTCCACAGGACCTGGACCGTGGATGCAAATGGAAGTTTGCATCTCATTTCACTAACGCAAGGTTTGACTTTTAAGAGTGATTGAGAACTCGCTTTGAAGGTTTGCGAAACTTGCTACATTCTATTTTCAGATGTTTGTCTCCAAAGAACCTCACTGGAACCCTACAGACTCAGAATCCTGAATGGATAAGGATTATTGGATTATAATACTGTTTCCCTTTATTGGATTATGTTATCATCCCACAGATAACACTCTGACTTATCGACAAGTAACCATTCATGTCACCACTCATGTCATAATGTTTGAATGTTTCATTCATGTAATCACTCCAATTCATTAATCATGATTTTGATTGTAATTATGACATATACTATTTGCACCATATTCATCGTAGTTTACTACACTGGATTCAATGGTTTGTAATAACTGTGTAAAAAAAAAAAAATACGACATTTGCAAAATATGTGTAATTTAAGCCATGAGCAATGCACGAGCGCATGACTTCATCTTCCCAAGAAGGACACAACTTCTGGACAAGTCTTTGCCTCAAAACAACAACATATGTATTTCGGAAGAACATGTGTGTTGCAACAGCCTCATGTTACCTCATCGCAACGTATATAAGCGCTGTGTGTAACCCCCCTAAAACAACACTCCACTTTAACTCGGAAGCTCCCAGCTTCGGGAGACCTATTAAAGCCCCTCTCTGCGAGGAAGCAAGGGACTGCGAAGAAGAAGATGCCCACAAAGCTCTTCACACCGCACCTCCGTGACTGGAAGGCCTGATTCTCCCACAAGCCAGACGCAACAGCTTGGGGTCCCCCAGACGATCTAACCCTGACCAAGTTGTGTCTCCGCTGCTTCTCTTCTGCCTGGCCTAGGCATCCCTAAAGATAGTACAGCCACAAAGCTCCTGACTGGCCCCTGCTCAACGCTACAACGACTGCGCTCTTGCCTGACCATAGGTACATCACGTGGGCAGCATTCTGCCACAACTGGCTCCTCAAGAGGACTGAGTGAGACAATAGGACGGATCGAC
>NC_139961.1:562079-567079 GCF_963454915.1 Gymnoscopelus microlampas | reverse complement strand
CCACATCACATCACATCACATCACATCACCACATCACACCACATCACCACATCACATCACATCACATCACATCATCACATCACATCACATCACATCACATCACCACATCACATCACATCACATCACATCACATCACATCATCACATCACATCACATCACATCACATCACATCACATCACATCACATCACATCATCACATCACATCACATCACATCACATCACATCACATCACATCACATCACATCACATCATCACATCACATCACATCATCACATCACATCATCATGACTTATATACTACAAGACCAACATTATCCTGAACATCCACACAGATTTACCTATTACAATGGTTACTATGGTTACCCTCAGGTGTTGAGTAAAGAGAGTCTCTCTGAACGTTGTTACTTTGAAGTAAAATGGAGAGGAAGAGGTGTTGGTGTAGCAGTCAGTTATATAGACATGAACAGAAAGGAGAAGGATCTATCAGGCTTTGGTAACAATGACAAGTCCTGGATGTTACAGTGGTACTATGCTTCAGGCTACAGCTTCTATCACAACAGCATTGAGACTAAACTGTCAGGACCTGTTGTCTCCACAGTGGAGGGTAGGTGGGGTAAGGAGGGTGAGGGGGTATGGGGGGTGTATTTAGATCACAGAGCAGGTACTGTGTCTTTCTCTCATGTTGATAAAAACACAGACACAAAACCTCTCTATGCAGGGATATATCTTCATGCTGGTACAGCAGAGATCTGTAAGATCTGGTAGATCTCAGAGAGAAGCTAAACACAGACACATAAATGTTCCAACTGGAACCTGAACGGGTTCTTCACAGTGATGTCATAGCAGAACCATTCTTTGGGTCCAATAAGAACCTTTCAGACCTCAAGGTTCTTTATGGAACCATTTATTTTAACCCATTAAAACCAGGAAAGCATCATTTTAGATTTTAGCTATTCAAAAATAGCAGATCTACAAGCTCACAGTGCATCACTTCGTGTTTTGATCATTTTTAATCATTTATAATTTGTATAAATCAATCACCAGTAAACATAGATCTATAACACCAGTAAACATAGATCTATAACACCAGTAAACATAGATCTATAACACCATACAGCACTCGGAAACACAGAACAGACAGGTTGGTTATTATTCACAGTAATGGAGCATAAAATGATATTGAGCTTAAAATGGTTCTTTTGGGGGAAATATTTAACCCTTTAAGACCTGAAGCAGCATCTGTGTCACATTTTCATTTGAGCCAAAAAAAAGCGTTATTTTACACTTTGGGCTATTCAAAAATAGCAGATCTACAAGCTCGTAGCGCGGCACGATCTGCTATTTTTGAAAAATCGTTATTTCTTTTTGCAAATCTTGAGATTTGTGTTACAAAAGGCGAACATTTGTAACTCAAATCTTTGCTTCTGGGGGATTCAAAAGTCTTTTGAAAAAAAAAAAAAACGTATGTCGCCATAATATCAGTGGTTCTTTTTTTTCCATGTCAAGGACCCCCGAAAATGTATTTGGCCACGGACCCCCCCATCTTAAAAACATATGTTCCACCTAACTGTTCTCCTACCACCCTGGTCTCAACTTGTGTTTTATTCCCTTGGCCTTCTGTAGCCTTTTTAACTTTTAACCCTCTGTATTTTCTCATTAAAGTTGTTTTGTTTTGATTTTGTTCCACTTAGTTTAGCCTTGTAAAGCCACTTTGAGTACTCAGAAAAGCGCTATATAAATCCCAGGTATTATTATTACTCTCCGCAGGAGAGTTTTGTTTTCACTTTCTAAATATGACACACCGATTGGTCAAGCCTCACGTGACACGTGACAATACGGGTGAAATACTGTATAATACATGGCATCACTTTGACAGTGTCTTTGCCACTGTCAAAGTGAGGTAAGACAGGAACCATCACGAAATGGCTGCATGGCTGATACATAATTGGCAGATAGGACAGATAGGACACTTACATAGACAGGAGGGATATGACACTTACACAGACGGATAGGAACACTTACAGTATACAGACAGGACGGATAGGACACTTATACAGACAGGACGGATAGGACACTTATAGTAGTACACAGACAGGACGGATAGGACACTTATACAGACAGGACGGATAGGACACTTATACAGACAGGACGGATAGGACACTTATACAGACAGGACGGATAGGACACTTATACAGACAGGACGGATAGGACACTTATACAGACAGGACGGATAGGACACTTATACAGACAGGACGGATAGGACACTTATACAGACAGGACGGATAGGACACTTACATAGACAGGACGGATAGGACACTTACACAGACAGGACGGATAGGACATAATAATTAGAACATAAGAAGTAGAACATTCACAGAAGTAGAACATTCCCAACACAAGTCTGCCGGCGGAGAGTTGTGCTCCGAGGAGCACTTTTTCTAGTTATTATTATTATTATCTAGAGTACATGTCTATATTTGTATATGATCTGTAACTGATGCTATCTAATGAAGTGCTTTTGAATTATTGATTAACTGTTTAATAAAAACTATTGTAATCTCGGGGGGAGAATCCGTGTCACACGTATGGTCTTAAGAATCTGTTTTGAGTATTTACAGTGTCTGATTGAGTTAAAAGTTCTGAAACAAACCTGGGCCACACGGCTCCGGTTACAGCCATTACAACCAGGAGAGCTCATGAGCTCATTCAAACAGCAGATCTACAAGCTCTCAACGCGTCACGCTGTGACCAGTAGCAGCCCCTTAGCTATATGTCAGCTGTTTCTGCTCTCTCTCTCTCTCTCTCCCTCCTCCCTCCCTCCCTCCCTCCCTCCCTCCCTCCTCCCTCCCCTCCCTCCTCTCTCACTCTCTCTCTCTCTCTCTCTCCCTCTCTCTCTCTCTCATCTCTCTCCTCTCTCTCTCTCTCTCTCTCTCTCTCTCTCTCTCTCTCTCTCTCTCTCTCTCTCTCTCTCTCTCTCTCTCTCCTCTCTCTCTCACTCTCTCTCTCTCTCTCCTCCCTCCCTCCCCTCCCCTCCCCTCTCTCTCTCTCTCTCTCTCTCTCTCTCTCTCTCTCTCTCTCTCTCCTCTCTCTCCTTCCTCTCCTCTCTCTCTCTCTCTCTCTCTCTCTCTCTCTCTCTCTCTCTTCTCCTCTCTCTCTCTCTCTCTCTCTCATCATCTCTCTCTCCTCTCTCTCGTCTCTCTCTCTCTCTCCCTCTCTCTCTCTCTCTCTCTCTCTCTCTCTCTCTCTCTCCCTCTCTCTCTCTCTCTCTCTCTCTCTCTCTCTCTCTCTCTCTCTCTCTCATCTCTCTCTCTCTCTCTCTCTCTCTCTCCCTCACCTCTCTCTCTCTCTCACTCTCCTCTCTCTCCTCTCTCTCTCTCCCCCTCCCTCCCTCCCTCCCTCCTCTCTCTCTCTCTCTCTCTCTATCTCTCTCTCTTCTCTCTCTCTCTCTCTCTTCCCCCTCTCTCTCTCTCTCTCTCTCTCTCTCTCTCTCTCTCTCTCTCATCTCTCTCTCTCATTATGCATGTGTCTATGTTTTTATTGGTTTTTAGAAATCCTGACATATTATAAAGAATGTGAAAATGTATGAAAATTGTTCTTTGGGGGAAAAAAAAGTGACGGTGGATTTAATGTGGTTAAATAAAGATAATAATTAAGCATACGTAATGTTATTTAAAAAAAACAAAACATGATTATAATTGTAAGTATGCAGTATCATAACTACATCTTTGGTGTTTACAACACACCGAACCGTTTGAAAATGCTGTGGTTATTTCAATAGTACATGCACCCTACCATAGACATAATGTTATGAATGACCCGTCCCAAGATGGCCGCGGTTGAGCTACGCTTGCGCCGGCCCCCCCTTTGAGCCATCTAGGCATTAGCTCGTGCCTCATTTGATTTGGCTATTTTATCTCATGTGTTTAACCCTTTAAGCCCTGAAGAAGCATCTGTGTCACTTTTTTGATTTGAGCTAAAAAGCATTTGTTTTTACTCTTTGGGCTATTCAAAAAATAGCAGATCTACAAGCTCATAGCGCGGCACCGAGTGCCGCGCTATGAGCTTGTAGATCTGCTATTTTAGAAATATCGTTATTTTTTTTGCAAATCTTGAGATTTGAGTTTCAAAAGTGAACATGTTTTATTTTTGTATTGTTTTATTGGATCTTGTTAGTCGATACACTTATTTGTTTTAGCTCGTGCTCATTTGATTTTGCCATTTTTCGTCTCATCTGTTTAAGAAAGTAGGTAGCTGATATATTGCACTTTTACCTTAACGCTAGGTATACTCTTGTTGCTTGTTTTTTGCAGGAAATGTACTTAAAACTTCTGGTGATTAGTAGTTTTCGTTCCCTACCTATGTTGAATACACTTATTGTAAGTCGCTTTGGATAAAAGCGTCTGCTAAATGACTGTAATGTAATGTAATGTAACATTTGTAACTCAAATCTTTGCTTCTGGGGGATTTCAACAGTTTTTTGAAAAAACTTGTGTCGCCATAATATCAGTGGTTCTTTTTTCCATATCAAGGACCCCCAAAATGACATGTATTTGGCCGCGGACCCCCATTTAAAAATATATGTTCCAGGGACCCCCGGAAGCAAAGATTCAAGTTAACATTTTTTCGCTTTAAAACAATATATATTCGAAGATTTGCACACATTTTCACGATTTTTCAAAAATAGGGTATTAGGTTTAGGTAGTGGTATCTAGGCTGTAGTATAGGGTTATTAACCCATTGAGACCTGAGGCCGATTCTACATGTCTCCTAAATCTCAGTTTTCTGAAAAAACGCATGTTTCTATATCAGCAGGTGCTCAATCTTTTTCATGTCAAGGACCCCCCAAAAAATGATTATGTATTTGGCCGCGGACACCCCATCAAAACATGTTGTTCCAGGGACCCCCCCCCCCCAGAAGCAAAGGTTCGAGTTAGAAACGTTTCGCTTTAAAAGTATTCATATTCAAAGATTTGCGCGCATTTTCACGATTTTTCAAAAACA
>NC_139961.1:554579-557079 GCF_963454915.1 Gymnoscopelus microlampas | reverse complement strand
GTGGAGACACGAGAGGAGAACCCCAGCCCAATTAAAACACTCGCCCCAAAACACACTCGCCCTATGTTTTTCGCCGACCGAGGCCGCCAGATATACCCGGGGCGAGTGTGTTTTGGCTTTTGGGGCGAGTGTTTTTGGACGAGGCGTTCTTGTGAACAAGCAGTGACATTAGATCACGGTCGCCGGTGGAATACAAGTCGGAAAGAAAATAATCAGGAGCTCAACAACATATAAGAGGATACATGAGCTATCTGTGCTAGCTGCAAAGTGTGCATATTTAAGCAAGTATTTTAAAACCGTGAAAGCTACCGAGGAAAAAGAAAAAAAAAGTGATAAACCCCCGCCACGACTCAAACTAACGACCACGTTGTGAATAATTATAAACAAACAACCTCCTGGTGCTTCCAAGTTGGGGGGTAGTTTCACCAAAACCGAAGGTATTGAAGAGGATAATGTTATGGTCATCAGAGGATCTAGCAGCTGCCATTCTGATAATGTTAGGAGCAATGGACCAGGCAACAGTGACACTACGAGCAGGTAGGGTCCCGTCCAAAGTGTTTCTAAATGGACTGCAGTCTGCACAGAACCCTATCCATCAGATCCAAAGTATTATTATCATACTCCTATTACAGAGAAGATTTCATACCCCCCAATTTTTTTCATACCCCCCACTTTTTGCAAATTTAATTGTGTTTAATCTTTTTGATAATAATCGGTAGAATCAGGCAGAAATAAGAATAAAATAACATAACCCTAACCTAACCCGAATCCTAACCCTAAAACCGAAATAAAGTAACCAAAAGCTGAAAAAAAATGAACCCAATCCGCCAGAACCGCACAAAAATTTGCGCGCGCTTTGCGAGCGCGCGCGGGGGGGGGGGGGGGGGGCTCATGAAATGCCCATACAAGCGATCAGGCCAGACTCACTCCAGAAATCAAATGGAAATGAGATTTACCTTTGCATTTGACACTGGGGGAGCTAATAAATCGAACGTGGACACGTGGTGCGCCTATGTTTTCATTCCCACTAACAACATTTCTCCACGAACACTAACACCACTTCTCCCAGAGAACATGGATGGTTTTGGTTAGAAGCCCACTTGTTTCTATGATGGAAGAACAAGTTAAAATGTGACTAACTTTCCGTGGTTTCGTCGGCTCCGAGGACGCCATTGTTAACACATCCACCGCCAAGGGCTAATCTCATAATGTACTCACCAGTGCCAAGGTTTTATTGTTGTTTTTGCCATAAGCCCCGTTAAAATCCTTTAGAATGTGTGATGGACTGTTTGTAAACAACGTGCACATGTCCCTGCGTCTACTAGTGCAGACCACGTGTCAAACGGAGCCACGATGTTTGAGTTCTGACCGTTTATGTTAACATGGGAAATGCGAGGAGAAAAAACTACACAGGTTTTACAAGGGTTTTAGTGTGCGCCTTAGAATGGAGGCCGACGGGAAACAAAAAAACGGGATCGCACTTCCGGTCGACTTCCAGTGGTGTTACACTGAAAATGGTGCCCCTAGAAAATTGAAAAAAAAGAAAAAAAAAAATCGAAAAAAAGGAAAAAGCACCCGGACCGTAGCACTACGGTCTCTAGCGCTTAACAGTTGGATTTAACGGACCGTAGGACTACGTTCTTGGCGGTTGATGTGTTAAAAGGGTTTGGGTTTGTTTCCAGTGGGAAGCGAGCGCACAGATGTAAATCCCGCCCACTACATTTGATTGGGTAAAGCATTGCCCACTTCCTGATCTAAGGCAATGTACTGCGATGTATTTCACCAAACGTCCGCTGCGAGTTTTGCCACCCATGAGATATCTAGGGCTAAGTGGTTCTCAAACTTTTTCATGTGAAGGACCCCCAAATTGACACTTATTAGCCCGCGGACCCCCATTTGAAAAGATATGCCAGGGACCCCCCATAAGAGAAGAATTTTACGGCTCTATGCAGTGATTCTGAACCATTTTAATTTCAAGGACCCCCCAGTTTGACACGCATTAGGGCTACGGACCCCCATTTAATGGCATTTCTATCTCTGGGACCCCAATTTATATTGTAAAAACAATGTTAATTTAACTCTGAGAGTGTAACAAATGGAACCAAATGGACCCGTTAGGGTCCATTTGGTTCCATTTGTACACTCTCAGAGTTACAGACCCATAAGGGTCCATTTGGTTCCATTTGTAATACCTCTCAGAGTTACAGACCCATAAGGGTCCATTTGGTTCCTAACTATCCATCATTTAGCTGGGGACCCCTGGAACTCCCTCAAGTACCCCTGGGGGGGGTCCCCGGACCCCACTTTGAGAACCAATGATCTCTAGGGAACGGACGGAATTCACGCCCTTTCCTTTCAAAAAGCTTCCTTGATCTGAAGGCACGCCCACTTTACTTGCGTAAAAGTACAAAAGTATTGGCATCAAAATGTACTTAAAGCACCAAAAGTAAAAGTACTAAATATTTGAAAATAGCCGATCTACAAGCTCACAACGCGTCGC
>NC_139961.1:519579-544579 GCF_963454915.1 Gymnoscopelus microlampas | reverse complement strand
AGAGAGGGTTAGGGTTAGATAAAAACTCTCTCTCTCTGTGTGTGTGTGTGTGCGTGTGCGTGTGCGTGTGTGCGTGCGTGCGTGTGTGTGTGTGTGTGTGTGTGTGAGAGAGAGACGCAGTCAGTGGGGCAAACGCAGTCCCCACGAAAAATATTTACGATTCTGTCCCTATCGGTACATAACTCGGACGGCGCGTAGTCGACTAGCAGACCATCGGCCGGTCGGCGCGGGCACTCGCGCCTGTAGGCGCTCGGGCGCGACTCCTTAGCCTCAAGGTCTGCTGAGTCGGCACGCCTCCGTCATGGTCCAAAACTATACTTTATCGGCGAAAAAAAGTAGTCCGCGGATGACTGAAAATTCCCCTCTTAAATAAAGCCATTTATAATGAATCTCGCACAACTGATTGATTATGTATTTATAATGAATGTCGGGCGAAAAGTCTGGGCGAAATGTCTGGGCGAAACGTCTGGGCGAAACGTCTGGGGGTGGGCGAAATGTCCGCTCAAAAACACGGGCGAAATGGATTTAGGGCGAAATGTCTGGTTACCGTAGACATATATGTATTATGATTATTATATTTATATCACTGTATTAATGTACTGTAGACATATAAAATGTATTATGATTATTATATTTATATCACTGTATTAAAGGTAGGGTAAGTGGTTTTCTTTGGTTAAATAAGCGTTAAAAAGATCTATATTGTGATAGTACTCATTGCTATAGAGTGTTTGTTCAGTAAAAGGAGTCTCCTTGTCTCTCCAGCTCTTTATTAAACAGAAAATGCATTTTCGTTTCAGTTTCATTTCCAATTGTATCCAATCAGGACAGAGAACTCAATCAGGATACAGATTAAACAAGTGGAATTGGAAGTGATGACACTAAGAAATGAGCAGAGCAAAATTGGAACTGGAACACTATAAAAATGAAGCTTAAAAATGGGTACTTTCTCCTGATTGGCTGAGATTTTGACACCTACCGGAAAATGTATTTTCTGTTTATTAAAGAGCTGGAGAGACGGGGAGACTCCTGTTACTGAACAAACACTCTATAGCAATGATTACTATCACAATATAGTGCTTTAACCTTTTAACAAAATACTTTTTGTTTTAACCAAAAAATATCACTTACCCTACCTTTAATGTACCGTAGACATATATTATATATATTATAATAAGATAATCATATTCATATCACATTGTGTATTTATTTATACACACGAATGAACGTTAATTATACTGTAAAACCTGTGAAAAAGCATACACGTGTGTATGATCCTTTATCAATCTATGAGGTAATAAATACATATCATTATTCATATAGAACCAGGGCTGTCAGTATTATATTTTATACTTAATGATTAATTGCCGCTCAAATAATTGCGATGAACGATTTAAAGGAGACACACCATGAATTTCATTTTTTTTTAGGTTTTTAGTATTTTTTGGGCTCCCCAGTGTCTCTTGTACCCAAAAAAATATTTTTTTTTAACATTCAGTCATTCATGCTCATTTCATGGATTTCCTGAATGGGCGTGTCTGAACAGGCCATTTCAGAATGGCAGGGCAAGTGATGTCACTTGATGATGGCCAGACAGAATTGCTCAGTAGCTCCCCCCCTGCCCAATAGGACGTTTTGGTATTGCAGCTGAAAAAGCTTGGAATGACAGACAGTCAGATTGTGAGAAAAAATATCTGGATGTTTTTTGGGCTTACAACCTGTTTAAAACGTATTAGGGGGCAATATTTATATATAATATATTGTTGTTTAATTCATGGTGTAGCCCCTTTAATGGTTGTTCCTGTAGTTTATGGAACAATATGGAGAAAAACAATAAGACATTTCTATTTGTCTTTTGGGATTCATAAACAAGGTGCAGAGGACAGATATACCAGTAAGACTCCCTAATCGGGAGATAAGCGACCGTAGGTCACATGTATACAGAAGAGGGCTGTAACGGCGATTGGTTCCTGCAGTGGCAGGGGGTCCTCCACTGGGGGCGCCACCACTTTTGCATCCGTTCTGGAGCACCAGGAGTGGGTGGTCCCCGGGAATGCCCCGTGAGCAGCCCCGTTGGGGTGGTCATTTGGTAATTAGTCCACATGTGCTCATTTTTTACACTTGGGGGTCCCCGAGGCAGCTGGGGGTCCCTGGAGCTCCGGGGGTCCTTGGAGGGTGTAGTTTGGCAGGTAAGGAGTGTGTGTGCAAAATGTGGCATGGATCGGGGCAATGGGTGCGGAGATATGAGCAGGGCAAAAGTGTGACGTGTGTGACGGAGTGACGGAGTGACGGACGGACACCTGGAGCAGCTTTCTGTAGTAAGTGCGACCTACGGTCGCAAACATATCATATCATTTAATAACACACACACACACACACACACACACACACACACACACACACACACACACACACACACACACACACACACACACACACACACACACACACACACACACACACACACACACACACACACACACACACACACACAGTGGAAATATCAGATCTACAAAGCCAAACTCAAAGCCAACACACTCTCATTACCCAAAATGCATATTGTGACTTAGTTCTCAAACTGGCCTTAAAAGGATCCCTGGCTAATAAATAAGCCTTAATAATACATCATGTCTTAAAGGAGACACACCATGAATTTCACTTTTTTTTTTTTGGGGCTCCCCAGTGTCTCTTGTACCCCAAAAACTATTTTTTTTTAACATTCAGCCATTCATTCTCATTTCAGAGATTTTCAGAATGGGCGTGTCTGAACAGGCCATCTCAGAATGGCAAGTTTGCTTACATCACGAAACTTTCTTCCCATGTATTTTGACAGACAGAATTGCTCAGTAGCAACCCTCTGCCCAACAGGACGTTTTGGTATTGCAGCTGAAAGTGCTTTATAAGCCTGAGAGAATTGACTTGGGATGAGTATATCTGAGTGTTGATTTAGGCTCAAACCTTTTGAAAATGGTTTGAGGGACATACACCATATGATATTAAATATCAAATCTTTTTTTAAATTCATGGTGTGTCTCCTTTAATAATACATTATAATTGTCCTCTATAACTAGAATGAAAAATTTATTTTAGAAACAGTTCATCTTTAACTCAAGAGGGTCAATGCCCGTCAAATGATGTTATGTGTGGTCCAGCCCAATGAATACAAATAAAACACGTTAAATGTATAGATTTGATGCTCATATTGAGGAAGTATTAAAGGGGCTACACCATGAATTAAAAAAATATATATTATATATAAATATTGCCCCCTAATACGTTTTAAACAGGTTGTAAGCCTAAAAAACATCCAGATATTTTTTCTCACAATCTGACTGTCTGTCATTCCAAGCTTTTTCAGCTGCAATACCAAAACGTCCTATTGGGCAGGGGGGAGCTACTGAGCAATTCTGTCTGGCCATCATCAATGCAAAATCAGGGCAAGTGACATCACTTGCCCTGCCATTCTGAAATGGCCTGTTCAGACACGCCCATTCAGGAAATCCATGAAATGAGCATGAATGAAAAAAAAATTTTTTTTGGGTACAAGAGACACTGGGGAGCCCAAAAAATACTAAAAACCTAAAAAAAAATGAAATTCATGGTGTAGCCCCTTTAAGTTGTTTTCTCATGCATTCCATACGGCTAGAGGCTAGACCACACATGGACAAATGACATCATCGACCTGCGACGCGGGAATTGTCCCTCTTGAGTAAAAGATGAACCGTTTCTACAATAAACTCAATATTTTAGGTGTTTTTAATAATATAATACTTATAGAGGACAATTATAATATATTATTAAGGCATATTTGGCTTATTAGCCCTTTAAGCCCTGAAGAAGCATCAGTGTCACTTTTTGATTTGAGCTAAAAAAAAGCATTATTTTACACTTTGGGCTATTCAAAAATAGCAGATCTACAAGCTCATAGCTACGAGCTTGTAGATCTGCTATTTTTGAAAAAAAAAAGTTTTGCAAATCTTGAGATTTGAGTTACAAAAGTGAACATTTGTAACTCAAATCTTTGCTTCTGGGGGATTCAACAGTTTTTTGAAAAAACCTATGTCGCCATAATATCAGTGGTTCTTTTTTCCATGTCAAGGACCCCCAAAATGACATGTATTTGGCCGCGGACCCCCATCTAAAAATATATGTTCCAGGGACCCCCGGAAGCAAAGATTCAAGTTAACATTTTTCGCTTTAAAACAATATATATATAATTCAAAGATTTGCACACATTTTCACGATTTTTCAAAAATAGCAGATCTACAAGCTCGTAGCGCGGCACTCGGTGCCGCGCTACGAGCTTGTATATCTGCTATTTTTGAATAGCCCAAAGTGTAAAATAATGCTTTTTAGCTCAAATCAAAAAGTGACACAGATGCTTCTTCAGGGCTTAAAGGGTTAGCCAGGGATACTTTTAATAGTTTTTGCATTTTTCAAACATGTTTCAACACAGAATGAAGCGTTGTATGCGGTCATGATTCACCCGGAGCCTGCATGGCTTGGATCAAGGCTTGTAATGATTAATAGCATTTTTTTTTTGGGGGGGGGGGGGTCTTCTATCTGTGGAACCACAAAATGGCCGCCACTATGCATGCCCTATAAGATCTGCTGTAACTTGCAAAGTCAGTTCACCAACCAGCCAATAGAGATGTACAATACATAGATTTTATTTACTTATTGAAATCTATTAGAATACATGGGGCGGCGGCGGCAGTGGCTCAGGGGTAGAGTGGCCGGGTAGAGTGAACTGGAAAACCGAAAGGTTCCCAGTTCGATCCCGGGCTGGGGCGCTCCCCTAGAGTTAGTGTCGAAGTGTCCTTGAGCAAGACGCTGAACCCCTAATTGCTCCCGATGAGCAGGTTGGTGCCTTGCATGGTTTCCTCCGCCATCGGTGTATGAATGTGTGTGTGAATGGGTTAATGGCACAATCAATGTAAAGTGCTTCGGATAGTAGCGCTATATAAATGCACCATTTACCATTTTACATAAATAAGAGCCTCTGAAAAAACAGTGATTGTCAAACTGTATTATTGTTTTCCCATTTCACAGACCCCCAGATTGATACAATTTTATATCTACACAGTAACATCCTCAGTGTTAATGTAACTCTGAGAGTTACAGACCTGTAAGGGTCCATTTGGTTCCATAGTGTACACCATAGATATTGCAGGCTACTGACAGTTCTTCAATAAGTGACTAGTTGGGAGTGAGAATGTGTTGGATATTCAACTGGCGGCCCGGGGGCCGCGAATGTTTTTTTTTTTTAAATTTTCATAATTATTTTTTATGTAAATATATGTTCGTTTTTTATGTTATCAAAGTTAAAACAGGACAAATTATTTATCCTTCATTAGTTCTTGAAAGGCCATCTTTCATTGGAACTTAACTTAGAACCTTAAATAGAACCGAATTAGACCGAATTAGACCCGAAAAAAGTTGATTTTTATTGGTCAAATAGAACCGAATTAGACCCGAATTAGACCCGAATTAGACCCGAATTAGACCGAATTAGACCGAATTAGACCCGAAAAAAAGGTTGATTTATATTGGTCAAATAGAAACGAATTAGACCGAATTAGACCCGAATTAGACCTGAATTAGACCGAATTAGACCCGAAAAAAAGTTGATTTTTATTGGTCAAATAGAACCAAATTAGACCCGAATTAGACCCGAATTAGACCGAATTAGACCCGAATTAGACCGAATTAGACCCGAAAAAAAGGTTGATTTATATTGGTCAAATAGAAACGAATTAGACCGAATTAGACCCGAATTAGACCCGAATTAGACCGAATTAGACCCGAAAAAAAGTTGATTTTTATTGGTCAAATAGAACCAAATTAGACCCGAATTAGACCCGAATTAGACCGAATTAGACCCGAATTAGACCGAATTAGACCCGAAAAAAGGTTGATTTATATTGGTCAAATAGAACCGAATTAGACCGAATTAGACCCAAATTAGACCCGAATTAGACCCGAATTAGACCGAATTAAAACGTGCAAAAATAGAAGCCTGGAGTGTCAGAAAAAAACACAAAACAGAACAGAACATAACAGCGGTCACACGTTTCAACAAGGTAACATTATTTACCGTAACTCACGCCATCTCACTCTACTAAGCGACGGTGTTACATCGACGTTTGTCCAAATGTTTCTCGTTATTATTATTATTGGATTATTTTAATATGAATATGACCCTAGAATGCAGGGTATCTGCATGTTTATAAAGCCCTTTCAAGTTTCAATTCCTCTAAAAAGACCATTACTGCATCAACAGTGATCAACACACTATCAAACATTGTCAAACATTGAACAGCGTCACTCTGGTTGTTACAATGATACTAATGAAGGCTCTGTTCCATTCTGGTTGTTACAATGATACTAATGAAGGCTCTGTTCCATTCTGGTTGTTACAATGATACTAATGAAGGCTCTGTTCCATTCTGGTTGTTACAATGACACTAATGAAGGCTCTGTTCCATTCTGGTTGTTACAATGATACTAATGAAGGCTCTGTTCCATTCTGGTTGTTACAATGATACTAATGAAGGCTCTGTTCCATTCTGGTTGTTACAATGACACTAATGAAGGCTCTGTTCCATTCTGGTTGTTACAATGACACTAATGAAGGCTCTGTTCCATTCTGGTTGTTACAATGACACTAATGAAGGCTCTGTTCCATTCTGGTTGTTACAATGATACTAATGAAGGCTCTGTTCCATTCTGGTCAAACAGAGTCAGGGTGTTGAATCACTGGAAACACTCTGCTACACCAGTGGGTCTCAACGTGTGGTCCAGGGACCCTCATGGGTCCTTGAGGAGGTTCCACATGGACCCTTATTACGGGCGTGTCACTCTGAGAGTGTGCACAATGGAACCAAATGTCCATTAAGTGAGAACCACTGTGTTACACTAAATGGAACAGAGCCTTAATTAGAACCACTGTGTTACACTAAATGGAACAGAGCCTTAATTAGAACCACTGTGTTACACTAAATGGAACAGAGCCTTAATTAGAACCACTGTGTTACACTAAATGGAACAGAGCCTTCATTAGAACCACTGTGCTACACTAAATGGAACAGAGCCTTCATTAGAACCACTGTGCTACACTAAATGGAACAGAGCCTTCATTAGAACCACTGTGTTACACTAAATGGAACAGAGCCTTCATTAGAACCACTGTGCTACACTAAATGGAACAGAGCCTTCATTAGAACCACTGTGTTACACTAAATGGAACAGAGCCTTCATTAGAACCACTGTGTTACACTAAATGGAACAGAGCCTTCATTAGAACCACTGTGTTACACTAAATGGAACAGAGCCTTCATTAGAACCACTGTGTTACACTAAATGGAACAGAGCCTTCATTAGAACCACTGTGTTACACTAAATGGAACAGAGCCTTCATTAGAACCACTGTGTTACACTAAATGGAACAGAGCCTTCATTAGAACCACTGTGTTACACTAAATGACGATCTGCGTACGTACACGCTCAGGTTGTGAGCTCGTATGTTGGCTATTTGTATTTTTTATGTATGAAAAATAAGGCTTAAAGTGATTAAAACCAGAAAAGAAAAAAAATGGATGTCTAGTCATATGTCATATGTCCACTCATATTCTGGCCGTATGGTTATAATATGGTTGTAATATGGTTATAATATGGACATACAGTCCAGCCCTCTGGCTAAAAGACATAAAATAAATCACGTTCAGTTTTTCATGTCTTCTGGACCCCCACGCTGCTGGACCCCCACGCTGCGTGGCACGACGCATCGTTAAAAGGGATTGTAGGCGAGTTCAGACATAATCAAAGAAAGAAAAAAACTGTTGTCAAACACCGCCCCTCCAGCAGTTCGTTTCCCCGACCACCAGGGGGGGTGACGCAGGGGGGGGACATCTAAATGAGCCATGCCCAAAATAGGTTGCCTCATGCGGATAGAATTCGCGGAACTGCCCGCCCCTACGGTTCTCTGAATTTGTATTTTTTAAATAGGCTCTTTCATGATAAATTGACCACATATATGGAGTTAAAGGTAGGGTAAGTGATATTTTTAAAGGTTAAAGCACTATATTGTGATAGTAATCACTGCTATAGAGTGTTTGTTCAGTAACAGGAGTCTCCCCGTCTCTCCAGCTCTTTAATAAACAGAAAATACATTTTCTGGTAGGTGTCAAAATCTCAGCCAATCAGGAGAAAGTACCCATTTTTAAGCTTTATTTTTTATAGTGTTCCAGTTCCAATTTTGCCTGCTCATTTCCTAGTGTCATCACTTCCAATTTCACTTGTTTAATCTGTATCCTGATTGAGTTCTCTATCCTGATTGGATAAAATTGGAAATGAAACTGAAACTGAAACGAAAATGCATTTTCTGTTTTATAAAGAGCTGGAGAGACAAGGAGACTCCTTATATGGACAGGACACTCTATAGTAACGAGCACTATCAGAACATAGACCCATTTTGCAATTATTTGAATAATTGCAAATCACTTACCCTACCTTTAAACAACTAAATTCTATCCACACGCTATATCTTAAAAGTAAATTCTGTGCCTCAAAAACGAAGTTTGAGAGCGTTTTAAAACCGAAAGTAAAAAGGTGACACGGGGCACGGACGCGCGCGGACGCGCACACGCGTGCGTTAATTTACGACCCGGACATAAACAACATGAACACATAAACAGTAGGGAAAATACGGATTTCAGAAAGAGGCCTGTGTTTCAATGCAGGAAAACACCCCAGCATCATTATATAGTGGCTGATAGAGGGGAAAAAAATGCAAAATATATATATAAATATTTTTTAAATTTAGGCGTAATGTTCCCTACAATCCCTTTAATGCAATCAGTTCCCGCAGCCTCGTACTCCGATCTCCTGCTTGTAGCGAGCGGTCAGGCCGTCGGCCTTGCGGGTCAGTTTGCTCAGCACGGCGTGGAGTCCGCTCAGGTGGAAGTGGAACCGTTTCTGCAGGTCCTCCTCCTCCTCCTCCTCTTCCTCGCCTTCCTCTTCGCCCCGATCGGCGCCGTCCAACGCCATCGATGGCGGCGGCGGCGGCGGCGGCGGCGCGGTCGCTTCGGAAAGGTCTTGGCGGCGGCGGCCGTCCCGGACGAGCCCCCACTCCATGTCGTTACGGATGGACTTGAGCAGGACGTAGGAGCTGTACATGTCGCCGTCCGGGAAATAGGCTCCTCCCCCGACGTCGCCGTTGCTGGCGCCGACCGGCGCGTTGGGCTGTAGTCACCATTACACAATACAAGAGGAACATTAGTTAGACCAGGGGTCTTCAACAGGGGGTCCGGGACCCCTAGGGGGTCCTCAGAGTTGCTACAGGGGGTCCGCCAGATCTCTGTGTGATAGGATCATTGTTTTGTTACATTAACCACTTGAACCCTAGCATCCCTATATTCTAAGGACAACTTTAGCCGAAAATAGCAGATCTACAAGCTCCCAACGCCTCGCCCTGCGAGGCGTTGTGAGCTTGTAGATAGGCTATTTTTATAAAGAGGCTTGTAGATCGGCTATTTTTATAAAGAGGGAAAAACGAGCAGACCAAGTACAGAGTGAAAGTTCACTAAGTATTGATGGTTTAAGTCGTTAAATGTCAGAGAATACACATTAATATGAATCCAACATCTATGAAAAGCTTTAATCCGCAACACAATTTTAAGTAATATATAGTGGGGGGTCCCTGCTTCATCTCTCTCTCAGTTAGGGGGTCCTTGGCCTGAAAAGGTTGAAGACCCCTGAGTTAGGCTGTAGTCACACAATACTAGAGGGAGTGTAAACAACAATCTGGTAACACCCATGCATGGGTAAATTCTCCTTCTACAGCACTGACACCCGGGCGTGGAATGCCCTGACTGACCCCATCCCTCATAAATGTACAGTGTTATCTTTACATGTATTTATTTATTTATTTTGATCATCTGTGTGTACTCTGGTGTTCTCCTTTTAGACAAAGTGTTGGACTGTAATTCCTGCAGTATTTTGGGGCGGTGTAACCGCCCCCTATAAGTGAGTTTTGGATACTGACCAATCCTGCACCGTGATTGGCCAATAGTCTACAACGCAAGTCTACAACCCCTAACCCCTTCCATCGTTAATGCAAATCGATACTTTTGCAAAGTCAACCAATCACATCACAGCTAGTGTCATCAACCACTAGCTGTAATGTGATTGGCTGACTTTGCAAATTCGGGACTGTGATTGGCTAGCGAAACACATGACACATGTGCAGCACTATGAATAGCGGTATGGACTTTAAAAAAAAGTCATTTATCCTTTTTTTTTTTAAGTGAGTCATGATGTGATGACCACACACCGCCCACTTCACACTGGGTGTGATTTTTTTTTTTTTTACATTTCTATCTAATAAAATATTCAACCAATCAAACCACTGTTCTAGATCATTGGTACTTGAGAGAGTTCCAGGGGGTCCCCCAGCAAAATGTGTAAATACAGCATCGGCATAATTATGACCTTTCACACTTTGGGCTATTCAAAAAATAGCAGATCTACAAGCTCGTAGCGCTACGAGCTTGCAGATCTGCTACTTTTGAAAAGATCTCGAAAACGTGTGCAAATCTTTGAATACGTATTCTTTTAAAAACAAACATTCGTAACTCAAATCTTTTCACTTCGGGGGGGGGGGGGGGTCCCTGGAACAACATATTTTTTTTTAGATGGGGGGTCCGCGGGCCAAATACATATCATTTTTGGGGGGGGGGGGTCCTTGACATGGAAAAAAGTTTGAGAACCACTGCTCGTCTAGAGAACAGTGCCAGGGCCTTAATTACCCGTGTGGAAGAGGTCGCGCCGAGCAGCTTGACGACGTCTCCGTCGACTCCGTGGTGCTCCAGAGGACCGCCTCCTCGCGCCGTGACGACGACGGTCTGGTGGTCCACGTTGTTGTCGGTGACCACCAGAGGGACGCCTCGCAGAACGCTGGGCACCATGACCGTCTGGTCCATGTTGGTGACCGCTCCCACGAAGCGGTTCATGGCGCCGAACAGGGACCTCCTCTTCTGGTTGTGCGAGTCACCGCCGCCCTGCATCGTGTCACCTCCTCCTCCTCCTCCACGAGGACGACTTTTATTATTATTATTATTTTAGGGTCGGTTTGGTTTTAATCAGCGAATCAAATCTGTCCCTTTGACCTTTTTGCACTTATTATTACGACGCGACCGCGGGTTCTTCTTCCTCATTTAAATATGAAATGAGGAACGACATGCGATTGGTCCAGGGCGACAGCAGGCAGGCAGCAGCAGCGCGGGGGTTCGGTTATGAACAAATGAGCGGGGATAAACTTAGCTCCTTCGCTAATGCTCTTTGGTGGATTATGATTGGAGCGCTAAAAGGCTTTGAGCTTGACACACGCACGCACACACACACACACACGCACACACACACACACACGCACACGCACACGCGCACGCGCACGCGCACGCGCACGCGCACGCGCACGCGCACACGCACACGCACACGCACACACACACACACACACACACACACACACACACACACATACACACGCACACACACACACGCACACACGCACACACACACACACACACACACACACACAATGCCACACACACACGCACACACACACAGTGGCGTGCACAGACATTTTGAGGGGCAGGTGCTCAAGTAAATCATACTTTTTTTTGTTTACTTGGTCTGCTCTTTTTTCCCTCTACACCTATACCTCTTTGCCAAAAATAGCCGATCTACAAGCTCACAACGCCTCGCGAGGCGTTGTGAGCTTGTAGATCTGCTATTTTTGGCTAAAGTTCTCCTCAGAAAAGGGATGCTAGGTTTCGAGTGGTTATGGTAAAAAGAAAAATCATATCACATAAACATTTGGTGGACCCCCTGTAGTAACTCTGAGGACCCCCTAGGGGTCCCGGACCCCCTGTTGAAGACCCCTGCTGTAAACTGAAAAATAAAAAAATAAAAACTTTTTTTTCTTTTTTCAAAAGGGCACTTCTGGTCAAGAGGGCACACACACACACACACACACACACACACACACACACACACACACACACACACACACACACACACACACACACACACACACACACACAGTTATTCAGTGCGTTGTTCGAGCTCCTATTGTCGTGATTCGGGGACAGAATTGACGCGAGGTTGTGTTACTAAATGTTGGATCAATTTATATATAAACCTAGTGTAGTGTCTAGTGTCTGTAGGATTAGGTTAGTTTCAGTGGTGGAAAGTAACTAAGTCAATGTACTTAAGTACTGTACTTAAGTACAATTTTGAGGTATTTGGACTTTACTTGAGTGTTTCCAATTTCCAATACTTTTACTTCTACTCCACTGCATCTCAGGGGCAAAATATTGTACTTTTACTCCACTACAACTATTTGAAAACAAGAGTATTTTTATATTGCAGTATTGGTACTTTCACTTAATAAGTAAAGAATTTGAGTACTTTTTTCCACCGCTGGACGTTGGTTTAAAGGGCGTCGCTCGTCTCCTCTCCTTCCTCAGAAAAACAACACCTGAAAATATAAAACACACCATGTCAGCTTAAACCAAGCGGGGAATCATCTTTTGAACCATTCCTTAGCTCCATGGTTACTGAACTAAACATTGGACCCAATCATCCATCCAGCCATCTTCCAAATTAGGAATATTTCAAAAATCAGATCATTTATCTCATTCAGCGATGCACAAACCCTTATTCATGCCTTTGTCACTAACCACTTGGACTACTGTAATTCACTTTTTTCTGGACTCCCCAAAACTAATTTCAATTTCAAAACTAAATTCAACCAATTCAGAACACAGCAGCTAGAGTTCTTACTAGAACCAGGAGATTTGACCACATCAGCCCTGTTCTTGCTTCTTCACTGCACTGGCTACCAGTGGCGTTCAGAATTGATTTTAAAATTGTATTGTTCGTTTTTAAAGCACTGAACGGACTTGCTCCTATTTACATTTGTGCCCTCCTGTCTCCCCACAAACCCACCCGCAATCTTAGATCAGCACACAAACTTTTACTAGACCCCCCCCCAGACAAACCTTGTGACAGAAGGTGACAGGGCATTTGCTGCTAGGGCTCCATTTCTGTGGAACCAACTCCCCCTGCATATTAGACAGGCCACTTCGGTGTCCACTTTTAAAAACCTTTTAAAAACTCATTACTTTAGAATGGCCTTTAGCTAGAAGGAATAGTCAGCTATTTTCTCTGCTTTCACTCTTATGTTTTGGTATTAGTATTTTTGTATGGTTCCTTTGTTTGTGCATTTTCTATCATTGAATTGTTTTTATATTCCCTGTGCATGTATTGTATTTGTATTGTTAAGCACTAGTAAACCTGTTTTTGAAAAGTGCTATATAAATAAAGTTTATTATTATTATTATAATTATCGTCAAAAGCCACACAATATGTTCAAGATTTTCATACTAAAATGGCTTTTTTTTAGAGACACAAATTAGGAGAAAATCTACTTTGTTATCGACCGTTCTCTATCCCATCAACACACTCTCACGAGATCTGGGAAGATATCTGAAGAGTCCATCTGCAGTCTGTCTGACGGAAGAGACATAGAGGGCGCTGTCCCTTATGTTTTAACTCTATGCTCTGTCCCCATTAGATGTTCTAAAAACGGATTAACTGAGATTATATATGTGACTATAGTACATTAAATCATTATGGACATATTAAAAATGTAATAAAATGTGTGTTCCAAAGCTCAATAATATAATGTTCCATTATTAAAGGACAACTTTATTTTTTTACAACCAAGGTTTATGTTTTAGATTGTAACTAAAGTAAATAAAAGATGAGTGTTAACATTTTAAAATGTACTGCTTTCTATAGTTTTAGCAATTTTCGTGATCTTTTTTTACAGTGGGCGGGGGCATTCTGTCCGGTGGCTAAATATGTATTTTTTTTTACACAATAACCCGGTGTTTTCTTTATTATTATTTACAGTAGCTCTTCTAGCCCCCAATAACTCACATCTGGTCATCAAAGACCACAGGACCTTTTTTATTGTGTAAAAAAGGCATATTTAGCCACCGGACAGAATGCCCCCCGCCCACTGTAAAAAATATCGCAAAAATTGCTATAACTATAGAAAGCAGTAAATTTAAAAAAAAATAACACTCATCTTTTATTTACTTTAATTACAAGGTAAAATATAAACCTTGCTTGTAAAAAACTAAAGTTGTCCTTTAACTGTCTTGGTTGATGGGGTATGATATATATATATATATATATATATATATATATATATATATATATATATATATATATATATGGTTAACATTGAGCAGAAACAGGAGCACATCTAGCATGAGACTGAATAATGTGTGTTTGTAGTTGGAATTTCACAGGTTTCTTAAAAGCATCTTTGCTTTCAAACATGTAAAGCATATATTTCCTTTAATGAATAAAATACACAAATACATCTTATCCATATGACGTTGTCGGCCAGGGAGAGGGGAGGGGGGTGGGTGGTGGGGTGGTCGGGGGTGAAGAAAACCACGCCTACTTAGGAGACCATTTGTAGGATTTGTGTACTACTTCGTCTCTAGTGCAGTGGTTCTCAAACTTTTTCATGTCAAGGACCCCCAAATTGAGACTTATTAGCCTGCGGACCCCCATTTGATAAGATATGCCAGGGACCCCCATAAGAGAAGAGTTTTTACGGCTCTAGCAGTGATTCTCAACCATTTACATTTCAAGGACCCCCCAGTTTGACATGCATTAGGGCTACGGACCCCCATTTAATGGCATTTCTATATCTTGGACCCCAATTCATATTGTAAAATCTACGTTAATTTAACTCTGAGAGTGTACAAATGGAACCAAATGGACCCTAACAGGTCCATTTGGTTCCATTTGTACACTCTCAGAGTTACACACCCATAAGGGTCCATTTGGTTCCTAATGTATCATTTAGCTGGGGACCCCCTGGAACTCCCTCAAGGACCCCTAGAGGTCCCCGGACCCCACTTTGAGAACCAATGCTCTAGTGGCTCCAATGGAGAAAGTGTACCTTGCTAAATTAAAAATCTTTGACCTACGTCACGCAGAAACGGAAGTAACCCGGAGACTGCGTATCTTGCTAAATTAACACTCTTTGAGACTACTACAGCTAACCTGTTACACCAACACACGTGACCTATATAATACGGTGACTCCATTCCGGGCCATTTACTGTTGTTTGAGCCTACATGATTATTATTAGGCCTAGAGTAGTAGTATTAGTTTTATTTTAGTAGTATCCTCATGGCATTGAGGTAAAAAATAATGTATTTAAACATAATACAGCCATCTATTCTATATGGGGGCTTTTCATGCTGACGAATTGGGGTCACGCAATTCGATGGGTCACCAATGTCCGTGTAACACGACAGGGAAGGGACCCGCGGGCAGAAAGCTGCTACAAACCTATGAATATGCATTAAAACAAACAAACACAATGAACACGTTGAACACACTGAACATTTTTAACTAAAGAAGGAAGATTAAAGTTGTATTTTTTAACGTAAATACTTTCTTACCGGCCGTGAAACGTTCCACCCAGCGTTAACACGGACCGTCCCATGGCCCGGGGGGAACCGTCCCATTGCCCGGAGGGACGAGGCGCGCCGTGATTGGTCCGTGGAGCGTCGTTTCGTTTCTGTGGCGTCAATATCCATACATGGCTCTGGGACAGCCCACTGACCGAACCTCCACTCTGAGCCAATCACGGGACGAGCTGGGGCCGTGACGTAGGCCGGGGGAGGTTCCCAGAATGGAGACGGTCGTTCAATTCATTCAGTAGTTTAATTATGACTATAATAATATAATAATAACATATTTATTATATATAATATATATTATATATACTATATATAATAATTATGAAAGTAACACTTTCAATTAAAATTGTTTTTTTGTCAAATGTTTTATTTGTCACTTATTATCTGACTTAATTATATCCTAATAATTATGTTCTTTTTTTTTGTATATATAAATATAATACACAGTATATATTAATATGATATACAGAGAATATATATATATACATTGTGTAATAATATTAATAATAATATTAATATTAATACTAATACTAACGATAATTATTATCATTATTATTATTATTATTATTATTATTATACATTTAATAATAATGATAATAAACTTTAATAAACAGAGATTATATTAATAATAAAACCACTATGAGGGCATTATAAGCATCAACAGACAAAGTGCTGTCATAACTGGCAATGGACAGGAGAGGGCGCCCAAATACTATAAATCAATACATTCCTCTCCATCACACACGCACACGCGCACACACACACACACACACACACACACACACACACACACACACACACACACACACACACACACACACACACACACACACACACACACACACACACACACACACACACACACACACACACACACACACACACACACACACACAGTAATGACAGGTCAGAGTCAAGACACTGTTTGTCCTTTTCCTTCTCTGTAAATATAACTGTTTTATACATTATAATGTTTTGAACATATTTATACACAGTTTTGACTCAGAAATAGCCGATCTACAAGCTCACAACGCCTCGCAGCGCATTAGCTTGTAGATCGGCTATTTTCGGCGAATGTTCCCCGCAGAATAGTGACGCGAGGGTTAAGTGGTTAATGTAGTAACTCTGAGGACCCCCTAGGGGTCCTGGACCCCTTCTGAAGACCCCTGGTTTACACAAATACAACTATAAACAAACACAACCATATACCAAATACAACTTGTAGCAGGTCCCTGCAGGTCCACTGGCACATTACTGGTCCATCTCACAGTTAGACACCAACATAACTGATATCTCTGCTTTAACTACATTTATACATTACTGGTCCATCTCACAGTTAGACACCAACATAACTGATATCTCTGCTTTAACTACATTTATACATCACTGGTCCATCTCACAGTTAGACACCAACATAACTGATATCTCTGCTTTAACTACATTTATACATCACTGGTCCATCTCACAGTTAGACACCAACATAACTGATATCTCTGCTTTAACTACATTTATACATCACTGGTCCATCTCACAGTTAGACACCAACATAACTGATATCTCTGCTTTAACTACATTTATACATTACTGGTCCATCTCACAGTTAGACACCAACATAACTGATATCTCTGCTTTAACTACATTTATACATCACTGGTCCATCTCACAGTTAGACACCAACATAACTGATATCTCTGCTTTAACTACATTTATACATCACTGGTCCATCTCACAGTTAGACACCAACATAACTGATATCTCTGCTTTAACTACATTTATACATTACTGGTCCATCTCACAGTTAGACACCAACATAACTTAGACCCTCCAGAAAAATGCGTTTATGCGATCGCAGAATTTACTGCATAATCAGCAAAATGGCGCATAATTATGCGGGGGTATGTGTGGGAGAAACCATGTATCTCGTGTCAAAACATATATTATTTATTATTATTATTTATTTATTATTTATTTTCTCTACTATTTACCGTTACCGATGTTAAAAAAAACAACAAAAAAAACAGACCTTTCTACTTGATCTATTCTGTTATCCATCGTGATTTTCTATTGATGATGATCCTGATGAGTGTTAAACACTGACATGTTCACATTTCCTATCTAGGAGTGTCAAAGCATTGACTCTTTTTCTTTTTTATTATATTATCTATTATATTATCTACTACTATCATCATAATGATTGTCTATTTTTCTATATGTAAACTGAGCCAGGGGTAGGGCTCGATAAGCACTATGCTTCTCCCTTCCCCTTTTCCAGCATCAAGGACAAACTGCCTGTACTGTGTCTTACTGCACTAAAGCACTTCTTTATGTATTGTCCAAAAAGCTGGAAATAAACTGAAACTGAAACTGGGTAACGTTTTTTCAAAAAGGCCGCATCGCATCGCATAATATGTGCATCGCATCGCATAATACGCACATCGCATAGCATAATATGCGATTTGCATCGCATGTTTCCGCATATTTCGCAACTTCCCGCAATTTCACCGCATAAAATTGCAAAAAAAAACGCATATTTCGTCGCAGAATCAAGGATTTTAGCCCGCATAATCAAGAGTTTTAGCCCGCATAATCAAGAGTTTTAGCCCGCATAATCAAGAGTTTTAGCCCGCATAATCAAGAGTTTTAGCCCAAATAATCAAGAGTTTTAGCCCGCATAATCAAGAGTTTTAGCACGCACAATCAAGAGTTTTAGCCCGCATAATCAAGAGTTTTAGCCCGCATAATCAAGAGTTTTAGCCCGCATAATCAAGAGTTTTAGCCCGCACAATCAAGAGTTTTAGCCCGCATAATCAAGAGTTTTAGCCCGCACAATCAAGAGTTTTAGCCCGCATAATCAAGAGTTTTAGCCCGCATAATCAAGAGTTTTAGCCCGCACAATCAAGAGTTTTAGCCCGCATAATCAAGAGTTTTAGCCCGCACAATCAAGAGTTTTAGCCCGCATAATCAAGAGTTTTAGCCCGCATAATCAAGAGTTTTAGCCCGCATAATCAAGAGTTTTAGCCCGCACAATCAAGAGTTTTAGCCCGCACAATCAAGAGTTTTAGCCCGCATAATCAAGAGTTTTAGCCCGCATAATCAAGAGTTTTAGCCCGCATAATCAAGAGTTTTAGCCCGCATAATCAAGAGTTTTAGCCCGCATAATCAAGAGTTTTAGCCCGCATAATCAAGAGTTTTAGCCCGCATAATCAAGAGTTTTAGCCCGCATAATCAAGAGTTTTAGCCCGCATAATCAAGAGTTTTAGCCCGCACAATCAAGAGTTTTAGCCCGCACAATCAAGAGTTTTAGCCCGCATAATCAAGAGTTTTAGCCCGCATAATCAAGAGTTTTAGCCCGCACAATCAAGCCCGCATAATCAAGAGTTTTAGCCCGCACAATCAAGAGTTTTAGCCCGCACAATCAAGAGTTTTAGCCCGCATAATCAAGAGTTTTAGCCCGCATAATCAAGAGTTTTAGCCCGCACAATCAAGAGTTTTAGCCCGCATAATCAAGAGTTTTAGCCCGCACAATCAAGAGTTTTAGCCCGCACAATCAAGAGTTTTAGCCCGCACAATCAAGAGTTTTAGCCCGCACAATCAAGAGTTTTAGCCCGCACAATCAAGAGTTTTAGCCCGCATAATCAAGAGTTTTAGCCCGCATAATCAAGGATTTTTGCCCGTGTTTTTCTGGAGGGTCTAATAACTGATATCTCTGCTTTAACTACATTTATACATCACTGGTCCATCTCACAGTTAGACACCAACATAACTGATATCTCTGCTTTAACTACATTTATATTGTAGAAGGTTCCGTCAAACAGACAGTAGAAGGTTCTAGAAGGTTCCGTCACACAGACAGTAGAAGGTTCTAGAAGGTTCCGTCACACAGACAGTAGAAGGTTCTAGAAGGTTCCGTCACACAGACAGTAGAAGGTTCTAGAAGGTTCCATCACACAGACAGTAGAAGGTTCTAGAAGGTTCCGTCACACAGGGAGGTCCAGGTGGTCTCCATCGGGGCAGAAGGCGGTACACCTCAGAGGTTCCATAAGGTTCTAGAAGGTTCCATCACACAGACAGTAGAAGGTTCTAGAAGGTTCCGTCACACAGACAGTAGAAGGTTCTAGAAGGTTCCGTCACACAGACAGTAGAAGGTTCTAGAAGGTTCCGTCACACAGACAGTAGAAGGTTCCGTCACACAGACAGTAGAAGGTTCTAGAAGGTTCCATCACACAGACAGTAGAAGGTTCTAGAAGGTTCCGTCACACAGGGAGGTCCAGGTGGTCTCCATCGGGGCAGAAGGCGGTACACCTCAGAGGTTCCAGAAGGTTCTAGAAGGTTCCGTCACACAGGGAGGTCCAGGTGGTCTCCGTCGGGGCAGAAGGCGGTACACCTCAGAGGTTCCAGACAGTGGACCATCACCAGGGTTCCGGTCAGGTGTCTCCAGGTCTTGGTGGGGGGGGTCCTCATGCGGTCCAGACCCACGTGGAGCTCCTGCAGAACGTCCCGGTAACTGTCCCCCACGCTGGAGGCCCAGGTGACCAGGAAGTCATAGGCCGGCTTCCACATGGCCTGTGTATAATAAACATTATTATTATTATCATTATTAACTCACTGAGTGCCATTAACACATTGACTGCCAAGCCCGTAGTCCTACGGGCCGTTAAATCCAACCGTTAAGTGCCAAGCCCGTAGTCCTACGGGCCAAGGTCTTTTTAATGGTTTACATTAGATTAACCCCTCAGGCACTTTGTTGGTTAATCTCTTACATGAAAATGACGTAGAAGTAAAAAAAAAAAAAAATCTGAACATGTGATCACACAAAACATCATCTAAAGCAGTGATCAGGGGTCCCAAATCTAAAGTTTAATCCCAGTGATCACTCTCTCTCTCTCTCTGCCTCAGCTGCGCTGCAGTAATCAACAAAGCCGCATGGCAGGTTCGTTGTGGAAGCGTGTGCACATCACATTCCACGCTGGTAATGTGCACGCGCATCCATGCACTCTGACTGCCTGTAATCACTGAATAGCAGCAGCTGGCTCTATGGGGGAAGGGAGGGTGTGCACGTCAATGCTCGCACTCGTAACGTGCACCCGCAGCAGCAACCTTTCCCACAGATCATAACACAAACACACAGCATGTTACCCCTTTGATAAACTGACTGATCGCGCCGCCAATATTGTTGTTTTGTAAATAAAATAAAAAAATCTGAACATGTGATCACACAAAACATCATCTAAAGCAGTGATCAGGCAAACCTAAAGTTGAATCCGAGCGATCGCTCTCTCTCTCTCTCTCTCTCTCTGCCTCAGCTGCGCTGCAGTCAACAAAAGGAAGCGTGTGCACATCACATTCCACGCTGGTAATGTGCACGCGCATCCATGCACTCTGACTGCCTGTAATCACTGAATAGCAGCAGCCGCTCTATGGGGGAAGGGAGGGTGTGCACGTCAATGCTCGCACTCGGATCTGGATCCAGGTTATTGTGACCTCAGATCAAAGCCACGGTGGAAAAATAACAGGTGTCCTGAGATCGGAAACCTACAAAAGGGGCATGCGCGAAGCCCTCTTTCTGTGCATTTTCAAAAAGTTTATCCAAGAGCCGAGGGCTCGGCTAGGGAACCGGCCGGCGGCGGCTCTCAGTCGGGGCAACAGTCTTTTTTCCAGTGGTAAGCATACTTTTCTTTATCGTTTTATGTGTTACAAGTTGATTTGATCGAGTTGTATTCGTTACTACTTCATCTGACCGTGCGTTTAGTTGATTCAATGCAGAAAAGTAAACTATCGTCGTTGCCCGCGTTGCCAGTTTGCTAAGCCATGGTTCACATGACGCTTGTATCTGTTTCAGGGCTAGGTCTGCTAAGCCACACTGGACTTGTTTTTCTGTAAATCTGCTTGGAAATTATGGTAATTGTGGTTGTGATCTTGTAGATGGACTATTTTCACCTTTTTTTAGATATGTTTGAAGTGCCCATGTGGCCTAATACTCGGCTATTCGCTTCTTGTGGGCTCGTTTTCATAGACCTGGTTGCGTATTACTTTCCCACGATCTGGCAACATAGACGACAGGCTGTGGCCCGTTTTGAGTGACTGTATGTGGCTGCGGTTCTCAACCTGTGGTTCGTTGCTCACATACAGCCACATACAGTCACTCAAGACGGGCCACAGCCTGATCGTGCCAGATCGTGGGAAAGTAATATGCGACCAGGGAAAGTAATACGCGACCAGGTGTGTGTGTGTGTGTGTGTGTGTGTGTGTGTGTGTGTGTGTGTGTGTGTGTGTGTGTGTGTGTGTGTGTGTGTGTGTGTGTGTGTGTGTGTATATGCATGCATCTATCTTATGAGATGATTATGTTTAGGCTCTATTGATTTTTTTTTATTGTGTAAAAATAGCAGATCTACAAGCTCAAAGAGCTGTGTGTGTGTGGTATTAGGGGTGAGTGAATTGTCAATTATAGCACAGGAATGAAAAAATGCTAAAACCAGGGTAATGGTAAATGTATTCTCTCATATTTATTTATTCAGTGTATATATGCATGTGGTCTGTGGATGATAAATGCTTTGCTAAAGATGGACATAATATCTAAAAAAAAGTATATGTTATGTTACACAGGGTCGCATGCTAGTGGTGAGGAGGAGGTGGAGGAGGGAGCAGTTGGTGGAGCGGTTGGTGGAGCTGGTCGTGCAGGTAAGAATTATTATCGTGTGTGTGTGTGCGTGTGTGTGTGTGTGTGTGTGTGTGAAAGAAAAAAGTATTTTATGGTAATGATCTATTTCTATAATTCACAGGACATCCCCTTCACAGCTGGGACTCCGGGTCCTCAGAACGCCGCTGCTGCTCTGCAGTCTGATGAGCCCGTGGACTTCTTTCAGCTGCTACTCATCAGTGGACCAGGACATTTCGAGCTCAGTCTTCCTGTGATGTTTCTCCTTCCTGGACACGGGCAGCATGCCATCAGGGTGCAAGGTGGAGATCATCGTGACGATTTTTGTTTTCTTGGCTCGTCATGCCAGTACCATCACGTCCCTGGAGTGGCGAGAGATGGTGGACCCCAGTGGCAGCTTTGCAGGGGTAACATCTGCGATGGCTGGTGGCTGTCCTCGCTTCTTACGAAGGGTCCCGCAGACGTATGTATTTTTCTTGTCCAGGAGCATAATGGCCGTCCCCACCGAGTTGTACAGGTTGTCCATATAGAGCCTATATCCACATCCGGCTAAACTGCCTAAGAGTTGTGTTATGATGGCAGGTAGTGTCTGCTTCCGCTTACAGTATGGCAGCATGTTGTGGAGGTAGCCTGTTGCTGAATCACACAAAATGTACGACCTGATGCCGTACTTGACCGGCTTCTGTGGGGCATAGACCTTGAACTGTGGCGTCCCCGCCACAACAGCATTCCCTCATCAAGACTGATGTCCACGCTCGGCAGGTACATCTCCTGGAAATTGGCCAGCAAGGACTGCAGCACTGGGCGGACTCTCCAGAGTTTGTCTGCGTCTTCGGGCTTTTTTGGTACAGGGCGGGGGATGGTGTTGTCCACGAAGTGGAGGTTGCTCAAAATGGCCTGGAACCTGTTCCTTGGCATGACTTTCCGGAAGACAGCGGCCTCGATGCACTCATCAGTGGACCAGTACATTTCGAGCTCAGGCTTTTGGTTGATTCCTGTCAGAAGAAAGAGCCCCAGGAAGCGCTTGAGCTCGTTTAGATCCACCGCTTTCCACTTCTTTGATCTGCCATACTTCTTGTCACTGCGCGGCTGCTGTGAGGCATAGAGGTTGGTTTGAGTGCAGATTTCCTCCAACAACTCATCCTAAAATAAACACTTATTTTTGTTTATGTATTTATTTGCACTGATTGCACTCAATTTATTGATTTGAATGATTAGTATTTATTATTTGATGTAGTTACGTTTAGTTTGAAATGACTTTGAAAGCACTTTGTGAAGCAGCTGCTACTATGTTGTTCAACCTATCAACCTCAACCTGCCTATTCATACTGCTTCATGCCAGGCAGATGTTTTACTTTTATTTATTTATTTTGCTCTAATAGCACCAATTTGTTGTTGTACTCCCTAGAGATTCATGTCATAAATGGCATAAGAGAAAAAAAGGCAAGCTTGTAGATCTGCTATGAATGTAGTATTGAGATTTTGAATTGTGTGGGCAAAAAGTTTGGAAAATGACGCTCTCGGTGAATATATTGATGTTGCACATCAACTTTGAATTATTATTATTTATTATTATTTGAAAAAAAAAATGAAGAAAAAAAATATATAGTGAAAAATGTTGTTTGAATTGAGCACTTTGGAGCGAAACAGAGCAATAAATGTACAATCAAAAGCAATTTTTTTTTTTTTTTATATAAACAAGTATTGTTTACATGACTGATGTCAATGAAGGCGCGAAATAAATTTGAAACACTTTTGAAATCAAGTTATGCCTCTAAATGTGTGTCATTTACTAAAACGCTCATATCTCAGCTTCTGAAGAAAAAGGCCTCTTTTTGGTGAATACCAAGCTGTATTCAAACTCCTCTAGCTAAAGAACGGAGCATGGTATCAACTCACTTTTTCTTTCAGATGAAAGAAGAGATTCTAAGCTTTTTTTTTTAGATATTCTATGTTTTCATAGTCCTAGTACAAAATGTTCTGTGGGCCCTCAAAAATGAGTCAGAATGGTCAAAAACCTTGGCAGTGGGAAGCCATTTCTAGAAAACCCCTTGGCAGTCAATGTGTTAACTCACTGAGTGCCATTAACGTGTTTCACGTGTTTTATAAACATTATTATTATTATTATTACATTATTATTAACTCACTGAGTGCCATTAACGTGTTTCACGTGTTTTATAAACATTATTATTCAGACCCTCCAGAAAAACGCGGGCAAAAATCCTTGATTATGCGACGAAATATGCGTGTTTTTTTTTGCAATTTTATGCGGTGAAATTGCGGGAAGTTACGAAATATGCGGAAAGTTGTGAAATATGCGGCATTATGCGGCAATATGCGAAAAGTTGCGATATGCGAAAAGTTGCGAAATATGTTAAAAGTTGCAAAATATGCGGAAATATGCGATGCGCGTATTATGCGATGCGATGCGGCCTTTTTGAAAAAACGTTACCCCCGCATAATTATGCGCCATTTTGCTGATTATGCGGTAAATTCTGCGATCGCATAAACGCATTTTTCTGGAGGGTCTAATTATTATTATTATTATATTATTATTAACACGAATTTTATACGTATTTTTTTCCACCACAAACGGAGCTCTAACGCAACTTAGGAATGATCCTAGGTCACGTCCCTAGGTCACGTCACGTCAGCCCAAAAAAGATTCTCTTCCGTCCAATGATAGCATCTTGAGAAAAAGGTCCATATCTCTATACTTTTTTACAGTGGTGAAAACAAGCCATTATCGACGGGCGATCACTCTGCAATG
>NC_139961.1:512079-514579 GCF_963454915.1 Gymnoscopelus microlampas | reverse complement strand
AATCAAGAGTTTTAGCCCGCATAATCAAGAGTTTTAGCCCGCATAATCAAGAGTTTTAGCCCCGCATAATCAAGAGTTTTAGCCCGCATAATCAAGAGTTTTAGCCCCGCATAATCAAGAGTTTTAGCCCGCATAATCAAGAGTTTTAGCCCGTATAATCAAGAGTTTTAGCCCGCATAATCAAGAGTTTTAGCCCGTATAATCAAGAGTTTTAGCCCATCATAATCAAGAGTTTTAGCCCGCATAATCAAGAGTTTTAGCCCGTATAATCAAGAGTTTTAGCCCGTATAATCAAGAGTTTTAGCCCGCATAATCAAGAGTTTTAGCCCGCATAATCAAGAGTTTTAGCCCATCATAATCAAGAGTTTTAGCCCGCATAATCAAGAGTTTTAGCCCGCATAATCAAGAGTTTTAGCCCCGCATAATCAAGAGTTTTAGCCCGCATAATCAAGAGTTTTAGCCCCGCATAATCAAGAGTTTTAGCCCGCATAATCAAGAGTTTTAGCCCGTATAATCAAGAGTTTTAGCCCGCATAATCAAGAGTTTTAGCCCGTATAATCAAGAGTTTTAGCCCATCATAATCAAGAGTTTTAGCCCGCATAATCAAGAGTTTTAGCCCGTATAATCAAGAGTTTTAGCCCGTATAATCAAGAGTTTTAGCCCGCATAATCAAGAGTTTTAGCCCGCATAATCAAGAGTTTTAGCCCATCATAATCAAGAGTTTTAGCCCGCATAATCAAGAGTTTTAGCCCGCATAATCAAGAGTTTTAGCCCCGCATAATCAAGAGTTTTAGCCCGCATAATCAAGAGTTTTAGCCCCGCATAATCAAGAGTTTTAGCCCGCATAATCAAGAGTTTTAGCCCATCATAATCAAGAGTTTTAGCCCCGCATAATCAAGAGTTTTAGCCCGCATAATCAAGAGTTTTAGCCCCGCATAATCAAGAGTTTTAGCCCGCATAATCAAGAGTTTTAGCCCGCATAATCAAGAGTTTTAGCCCGCATAATCAAGAGTTTTAGCCCGCATAATAAAGGATTTCTGCCCGCGTTTTTCTGGAGGGTCTAATTTATGAACTGTGTCTACAGACAGACAGACAGACAGACTGACCATCATGAGTTCTCTCTGGAAGTTCCTCCTCTCCCTGAGGTCTGGGCTGGAGGAGGTGCAGTCCTCCTTCAGCTTCTCCAGGACCGAGGCCACCCTCTCCGGCTCGCCGTCCACCTCCGCCCTGCAGAAGGAGCTCAGAGGAACGTCCCCGTAGCCCAGAGCGTCCGCAAACATCCTCCAACTGGACACGTTCTCCATGAGTAACGTTCTGACCTGAAGAGAGGAGGTGAGAGGAGAGGAATTACTGATAACAGGAAGTGATGATGCCCAGGTGAATGCTAGGGGGCAGGGACGTGCACAGATAGACTCTAGGTGGTGCTAGAGCACCTGCCCTTTGCCCTCTTGACCAGAAGTGCCCTTTTGAAAAAAAAGGGAAAAAAAAGTTTTTTTTTTCTTTTTTTTTAGTTTACAGCAGGGGTCTTCAACAGGGGGGTCCGGGACCCCTAGGGGGTCCTCAGAGTTACTACAGGGGGTCCGCCAAATCTTTATGTGATATGATGTTTCTTTTTACCATAACCACTCGAAACCTAGCATCCCTTTTCTGAGGAGAACTTTAGCCAAAAATAGCAGATATACAAGCTCACAACGCCTCGCGCTGCGAGGCGTTGTGAGCTTGTAGATCTGCTATTTTTTGGCAAAGAGGTATAGGTGTAGAGGGAAAAAAGAGCAGACCAAGTAAACAAAAAAAAAAGTATAATTTACTTGAGCACCTGCCCCTCAAAATGTCTGTGCACGACACTGCTAGGGGGTGAGGTGAGTGTTAGGGGGTGAGGGGTGAGTGCTAGGGGGTGAGGGGTGAGTGCTAGGGGGTGAGGTGAGTGCTAGGGGGTGAGGTGAGTGCTAGGGGGTGAGGGGTGAGTGCTAGGGGGTGAGGTGAGTGCTAGGGGGTGAGGTGAGTGCTAGGGGGTGAGGTGAGGGCTAGGGGGTGAGGTGAGTGCTAGGGGGTGAGGTGAGTGCTAGGGGGTGAGGTGAGTGGTAGGGGGTGAGGTGAGTGCTAGGGGGTGAGGTGAGTGGTAGGGGGTGAGGTGAGTGCTAGAGGGTGAGGGGTGAGGAATAGGGGGTGAGGTGAGTGCTAGGGGGTGAGGTGAGTGCTAGGGGGTGAGGTGAGTACTAGGGGGTGAGGTGAGTGCTAGGGGGTGAGGTGAGTGCTAGGGGTCGAGGTGAGTGCTAGGGGGTGAGGTGAGTGCTAGGGGTCGAGGTGAGTGCTAGGGGTCGAGGTGAGTGCTAGGGGGTGAGGTGAGTGCTAGGGGGTGAGTTGAGTGCTAGGGGGTGAGGTGAGTGCTAGGGGGTGAGGTGAGTGCTAGGGGGTGAGGTGAGTGCTAGGGGTCGAGGTGAATGCTAGGGGGTGAGGGGTGAGCGCTAGGGGTGAGGGGTGAGTGCTAGGGGGTGAGGGG
>NC_139961.1:489879-507379 GCF_963454915.1 Gymnoscopelus microlampas | reverse complement strand
CCACGTAAATCCCGCCCACTACATTTGATTGGGTAGGAGGCACGCCCACTTGTAGGCCAGTGCGTATGCCATAGATATTCAACTGGCGGCTCGCGGGCCACATGCGGCCCGCGAGGAGCTTCCTTGTGGCCCCTGGCCATATTCCAAAAAAGAAAAAAAAAAGAAGAAAAAAAAATCATAATTATTATTTATGTAAATATATGTTTTTATGTTATCAAAGTTAAAACAGTACAAATTATTTATCCTTCATTAGTTCTTGAAAGGCCATCTTTCATTGGAACTTAACTTAGAACCTTAAATAGAACCGAATTAGACCCGAAAAAAGTTGATTTATATTGGTCGAATACAACCGAATTAGACCCGAATTAGACCCGAAAAAAGTTGATTTATATTGGTCAAATAGACCCGAATTAGACCGAATTAGACCCGAAAAAAATCGGGTCTAATTCGGGTCTAATTCGGGTCTAATTCGGTCTAATTCGGGTCTAATTCGGTCTAATTCGGGTCTAATTCGGGTCTAATTCGGTCTAATTCGGTCTAATTCGGGTCTAATTCGGTCTAATTCGGTCTAATTTGGGTCTAATTCGGTCTAATTCGGTCTAATTCGGTCTAATTTGGGTCTAATTCGGGTCTAATTTGGTCTAATTCGGGTCTAATTCGGGTCTAATTCGATTCTATTTGACCAATATAAATCAACCTTTTTTCGGGTCTAATTCGGTTCTATTTAAGGTTCCAAGTTAAGTTCCAATGAAAGATGGCCTTTCAAGAACTAATGAAGGATAAATAATTTGTACTGTTTTAAATTTGATAACATAAAAACGAACATATATTTACATAAATAATAATTATGAAAATTAAAAAAAAAAAAAAAAAAAAAATGTTTTTTTTTTTTTTGGGGGGGGGGGGGGGATATGGGCAGGGGCCACAAGGAGGCTCCTCGCGGGCCGCACGTGGCCCGCGGGCCGCCAGTTGAATATCTATGGATTAAAGGTTTATTACCTGGTAACGGGGGTACTTGCAGCTGACGGCCACCGGGGACAGCGTGATCCTGTTCTTCATCACCTCCGTCTTCCTCAGGAACCTCCTCTGGTGGCTGCTGCAGCTCCTCGTCTGGCCACCGGGGGGCGTCTGGACACAGAACTGAGCCAGGATGCAGCCGAGAGCGTCTTTCACCTGAACTCTGAGCGTGAAGTCTGACAAGATGTCTGACTGGCACACGATGCAGAACACATGACGAATCACCTGGAAACATAAAGACATTATAATTATAACTCTGACAAGATGTCTGACTGGCACACGATGCAGAACACATGATGAATCACCTGTAAACATAAAGACATTATAATTATAACTCTGACAAGATGTCTGACTGGCACACGATGCAGAACACATGATGAATCACCTGGAAACACAAACACCAACACGTTATGAAACAAGAAATGATCAAAGTCATAATAAAGCCGCATTGGGGCAGGCTTTTTTGGCCCCAATCTTTTCATAGACCTGATTACTTGTTTTTTGGATTGCTTTTTTCTCTCGCCAAACCTGGCAACATTAGCCTTAGCGTCGCAGATTAACGCTCGAATGGTGGCAGCATTTTGTGACACCACACGGGTCGTCCCAACAATAGCTGAGATTGAAGTCAGTGTGAACATGGGCAAATAATAATAACTTAATAGCCAAACTAGGTCTAATGAAGCACGCTAGCATTTAGGCTAACCCTCCTGGGCTGAAGCCGTCTCCCTTTCTCTCTCTCTCTGCTGTGTAACTCCGTGCGTTGCCTTGTTGTGATGTGTGTTCGTCCATGCTGGCCCCTAATATGGTCTGCTTCCGGGTGGTTCAACCTAACTTAACAATGAGGATCATTCTGATTGGATCCCTTCCCAACTAGTCCCTCAAAAAGAGTAATTCTGATTGGATCTCTTCTCCATTCGTCCCGCCCTAACATTTTCGTCTCGTCTAATTCGTTGACTAACGTGTCCATTATATTTTCGTCTCCCCATTGGCTTAAAGGGGGGGGGGGGGGGGGAGTGTGATGGACAGCCAGGACAGCCAATGACACTCAGGTGTCGACACTTTTCACTCGGGTGTGGACTAGGACTAGTGCTGTTTACAGAGCCGCTCGCTAGCGCATGCGGCTGAAAATCACAAGCAACTAGAAAAAGTGTTCCTCGTCTCCGCCAGGTCAGGTAGGTTATTGTGGGACGGCTATGTTCGGAAATTCACCCATCAGATCAGAACATTAGTAGGTGTGGTATCTTCACTATGTTCTGGTAAAGGTTCTATTGCTTTGAGTTGCCAACAGCGCCATATTGTACGGTTCATTTGATGTTCTAGAGGTGTGTATGAGTGGTTGGATAATGAATTGAGTCGCCACTCCAGTAGTGAGGTTTCTTGCTTCCAGTTTATTTCATCGTACAGAGTTCCACAGCCATCTCCACCGCCTCACACACACACACACACACACACACACACACACACACACACACACACACACACACACACACACACACACACACACACACACACACACACACACACTTTACAGTCTATCTTTATAGTAGTGACCACATTTGAGATCCAGAAAAATGCGTTTATGCGATCGCAGAATTTACCGCATAATCAGCAAAATGGCGCATAATTATGCGGGGGTAACGTTTTTTCAAAAAGCCCACATCGCATAATACGCGATTCGCATCGCATATTTCCGTATATTTCGCAACTTTTAACATTTCGCAACGTTTCGCATATCGCATATTGCCGCATATTGCCGCATATTTCACAACTTTCCGCATATTTCGCAACTTCCCGCAATTTCACTGCATAAAATTGCAAAAAAAAAACGCATATTTCGTCGCAGAATCAAGGATTTTAGCCCATATAATCAAGAGTTTTAGCCCACATAATCAAGAGTTTTAGCCCGCATAATCAAGGATTTTTGCCCGCGTTTTTCTGGAGTGTCTATCTAAAGAAGGTACATGTGTGGGTGGGTGTGTCAGCCTTGAAATGTTGATGTCTCTATCTGGAGAGGTGATTGCATCAGTCTTTGCAGCAGTGGCGTGCACAGACATTTTGAGGGGCAGGTGCTCAAGTAAATTATACTTTTTTTTTTGTTTACTTGGTCTGCTCTTTTTTCCCTCTACACCTATACCTCTTTGCCAAAAAATAGCCGATCTACAAGCCCACAACATCCCGGCAGAAGCCCTAAAGACAGATGTTGATACCACCGTGAGCCTGCTGTATCCACTTTTCAAAAGGATCTGGGAAGAAGAAACCATACCATCAGAATGGAAAGAGGGCCTTATTAACAAGCTCCCAAAGAAAGGAGACCTGGGAAACTGCAATAATTATAGAGGGATCACCCTACTCTCTGTGCCAGGAAAAGTGCTAAATAAAGTCATACTGGAAAGAATTAAAGATGCAGTTGACCAACAACTAAGAGATCAGCAAGCAGGATTCAGAAAGAATAGGTCATGTGTCGACCAGATTGCCACTCTTCGTATAATCATAGAGCAGTCATTAGAGTGGAACTCCCCGCTCTATGTCAACTTTGTCGACTACGAAAAGGCATTCGACAGTGTACATAGAGAGACCACCTGGAAGCTACTGAGACGTTGCAAAACGTTATGAAATATGAATAAAATTATTAATATGAAGAAAAAAAAACAGAGAGATGACTCACCTTGCCCAGTTTCAGCTGGAACCCCCTGATCACCCTGGAACTCCCGTCGCCAGGGCTGGGAGGACCCCCGTGGCTGGGGGGACCCCCGTGGCTGGGAGGACCCCCGTGGCCGGCCTGCACCTCGTATTGGGACATGTTGGAGTACAAGCCCACCTGCAGGTCTTGGGGGGCTCTCAGCACAAACTGGTGCTTCCCCCACAGGTGTAGGACCACCGGAGGGGCGGAGCCAACCTGTCCTGCTCCTCCCACCTCAAAAATCACAAAAAAAATAACACTTAACCCATTGAGACCTGAAGCCGATTCTACAAAATCCAGTTTTTTTTTTTCTGAAAAACGTATGTTTCTATATCAGTGGTGCTCAATCTTTGTCATGTCAAGGACCCCCCAAAATTATATGTATTTGGCCGCGGACCCCCATCAAAATATTTTGTTCCAGGGACCCCCCCAGAAGCAAAGATTTGAGTTAAAAAATGTGCGCTTTAAAAATATACATATTCAAAAGATATTCAAAACACATTTTCACGATTTTTCAAAAATAGCCAAAAGTGTAAAATAATGCTTTTTAGCTTAAATCTAAAAATGACACAGTTCCAGGTCTCAAGGGGTTAATCAGAATCACTGAATCATAATCATAATCATAATCATAATCATAATAAACTAGAAAAAGTGCTCCTCGAAGCACAGGTCTCCGCCAGGTCAGGTAGGTTATCGTGGCCTCCTGGTGGCGCTATAATAGGCCAATGTGAAAAGGGTGTCATTTCTTCTTAGGCCTTGCACGACAATCGGACACTGCATTCATGATTTGAGGCATTTTGTTCCAAAAATGTGGTTTGCTAAATTAGACCTGCTGGTGGCGCTATAACAGGCCAATGTGAAAAAGGGTGGCATTTCTTTCTCGGCCTAGTGGGAATGTGCGTGTGAAATTTCATGGAAGTCGCATGCTGCGTGCATGATTTGAGGCATTTTGTTCAAAATGGATCAATCCTGCAAACTTTGGAAGCCAACCTTAGCCAATGAGGATGGAATATGGACGATCGGACAGATCCGTGTTGATCACATGACTATAGAGATACTGTGTACTGATTTGCATGACGTTTGGATAAAATCTGTAGGAGTAAATGGGTTTTGCACAAATCGGCCTCCTGGTGGCGCTATATCAGGCCCATGTAAAAGAAAATGGGGGCAGAGGTTCTGAATTGGCATCCAGGGGAGTGTGTGCGTGTGTGCACAGTTTCGCAGCGACCGGGCCAACAGTGCCGGAGATTAGCTGCTCACAGACAGACGGACACACGGACGGACGGACAGGGTGCAAAACATACTCTCTCGCCATGCCTTTCGGCCTGGTGGAGACAACTATAAGCTCACAAGTACCAGTGGTGGAAAAAGTACTCAAATTCTTTACTTAAGTAAAAGTACCAATACTGCAATATAAAAATACTCTGTTACAAGTAAAAGTTCAGAATTAAACATTTACTTGAGTAAAAGTACAAAAGTATTGGCATCAAAATGTACTTGAAGTACCAAAAGTAAAAGTACTAAATATTTGAAAATAGCAGATCTACAAGCTCACAACGCGTCGCGATGCGACGCGTTGTGAGCTTGTAGATCTGCTATTTTCAAATAGCCTAGGTATGAAATAGGGTTAAAGTGGTTAATGTATGTTTCATTATATCATAGTTTATATCTGAAAAGTAACTAAAGTTTTCAAATAAATGCAGTGGAGTAAAAGCACAATAGGTTGCCTCTGAGATGTAGTGGAGTAGAAGTAAAAGTATTGGAAATTGGACATACTCAAGTGAAGTGCAGATACCTCAAAATTGTACTTAAGTACAGTACTTGAGTAAATATACTTAGTCACTTTCCACCACTGACACGTACTATTGCCCGACATCCTAGAAATAATAATATGATAAATATAGCTGCAAGCAGCGATAACACGGGGCCAGACATGGAAACTAGAGAGAGAGAGAGAGAGAGAGAGAGAGAGAGAGAGAGAGAGAGAGAGAGAGAGAGAGAGAGAGAGAGAGAGAATAATAATCATAATAATAATAACGGTGATAATTATGACATACCTCGTTGACCAGCAGGGTCTTGGGCGAGCAGTCGTGTGCGAACATGGCCGCCACGGCCTTGAAGGAGGGGTGTACGTGCTTGGGGCCGTAGAGACCCAGGGTGACCGTCTTCTGCATGTGGTCCCACACCGAGGCATGATGGCGGCGCTGCTGCTGCAGGGCCCCCCGGACCACCGCCCGGACCACCACCACCGCCGCCACGTACGTGCAGGGCTCCGGCCTGTCCAGACGGGCCTGGACGGTGTCTTTGTACACGTACGCGTTGGGTATGGGCGCGTACGGACCCTCTCTGTTGTTACTGCGCACACACACCACCTAGAGAGCAGTACGGACCCTCTCTGTTGTTACTGCGCACACACACCACCTATAGAGCAGTACGGACCCCCTCTGTTGTTACTGCACACACACACACCACCTATAGAGCAGTACAGACCCCCTCTGTTGTTACTGCACACACACACACCACCTATAGAGCAGTACGGACCCTCTCTGCTGTTACTGCGCACACACACACCACCTATAGAGCAGTACGGACTAGGGCTTTCACGACTAGAGATTTTTACAGGTCGACTAATTTGACCCAGTGGTAGTCGACTAGTCGACTAGTCGAAATTTACATTAAAAAAAATTACAAAAAAAAAACAAATTTGGGTGGCATTGTTTGAATGCCATCCTACTACTATATTACTATTATTATTATTATCCTCCTGCCCTTATTTTTATGGCGTTTTAAGGGAAGCGCTTCTGGCACAGCATCACAGCACCACAGCAGCGTCTCCAAGGATCCCCATTCCCCAATAATAGGCTTTTATTGGGCATGCTTTTGACCCCCTTTTGATAAAAAATAAAGTCAGGAGGATAATAATAATAGTAAGATTTTTTTCAACTATTCGACTAGTACCAACAAGGTCGACTAGTGGTTATACTAGTCGACTAGAGGTAAAAGGTTAAGATTATACTTTTTTTTGTTTACTTGGTCTGCTCTTTTTTCCCTCTACACCTATACCTCTTTGGCCAAAAATAGCCGATCTACAAGCCCACAAAGATCTGCTATTTTTGGCTAAAGTTCTCCTCAGAAAAGGGATGCTAGGTTTCGAGTGGTTATGGTAAAAAGAAAAATCATAATCACATAAAGATTTGGCGGACCCCCTGTAGTAACTCTGAGGACCCCCTAGGGGTCCCGGACCCCCTGTTGAAGACCCCTGCTGTAAACTTTTTTCAAAAGGGCACTTCTGGTCAAGAGGGCAAAGGGCAGGCGTTCCAGCACCACCTAGAGTCTATCTGTGCACATCCCTGGCAGTACGGACCCTCTCTGCTGTTACTGCACACACACTAGAGCAGGGGGGGGGGGGGGGGGGGGGACTTTGATGGTAGAGAGGGCCACTATATTTCCACACTCACTCCTAAAAATAGCAAAAATAGCCGATCTACAACCTCAAGCTTGTAGATCGGCTAGCTACTAGATAGTAGCTTGTACATTTCTATTTCATTTCAATTGCATTTAGTTATACTTATATGTACATTTTATGAGCTTAAATACAAATACATTGGACATAAAAAAGACAATAGAATGTTAATACTAGTCATTAAGCTACTAATATAGACTGAAGTCATTAAAGCGGGTCATGTTTGCATGTTATGATTCATAACAGCTGAAATCAATAATGTATCACTATTCTGATATTAGCCTGCGGGGCCGCATTAAGTGAAGGTGGGGGCTGTATTAAGTGAAGGTGGGGGCCGCATTAAGTGAAGGTGGGGGCTGTATTAAGTGAAGGTGGGGGCTGTATTAAGTGAAGGTGGGGGCCGCATTAAGTGAAGGTGGGGGCCGCATTAAGTGAAGGTGGGGGCTGTATTAAGTGAAGGTGGGGGCTGTATTAAGTGAAGGTGGGGGCTGTATTAAGTGAAGGTGGGGGCTGTATTAAGTGAAGGTGGGGGCTGTATTAAGTGAAGGTGGGGGCTGTATTAAGTGAAGGTGGGGGCTGTATTAAGTGAAGGTGGGGGCTGCATGTGGCCCCCGGGCCGCCAGTTGCCCATGTATGACCTAGAGAATGATAATAATTATAACTATTATTAGGGGGCCAAGCACGTAATGCGTAGGAACCATATTGTTTTCCTCTTTCCTCTCATGCAGGCGTTTTTTACGAAGTAAAATCTACCTGTCTGTCCTCTCACCTCTATAGACTGTCTGTCTCTCTACCTGTCTGTCCTCTCACCTCTACAAACTGTCTGTCTCTCTGCCTGTCTGTCCTCTCACCTCTACAGACTGTCTGTCTCTCTACCTGTCTGTCCTCTCACCTCTATAGACTGTCTGTCTCTCTACCTGTCTGTCCTCTCCCCTCTACAGACTGTCTGTCTCTCTACCTGTCTGTCCTCTCACCTCTACAGACTGTCTGTCTCTCTACCTGTCTGTCCTCTCACCTCTACAGACTGTCTGTCTCTCTACCCGTCTGTCCTCTCACCTCTACAGACCGTCTGTCTCTCTGCCTGTCTGTCCTCTCACCTCTATAGACTGTCTGTCTCTCTACCTGTCTGTCCTCTCACCTCTACAGACTGTCTGTCTCTCTACCTGTCTGTCCTCTCACCTCTATAGACTGTCTGTCTCTCTACCCGTCTGTCCTCTCACCTCTACAGACTGTCTGTCTCTCTACCCGTCTGTCCTCTCACCTCTACAGACTGTCTGTCTCTCTACCCGTCTGTCCTCTCACCTCTACAGACTGTCTGTCTCTCTACCCGTCTGTCCTCTCACCTCTACAGACTGTCTGTCTCTCTACCCGTCTGTCCTCTCACCTCTGCACTGCAGCCACCGTCGGGCGCGTCCCTCTTCAGGGTGACGTTGACCTTCATCTCCAGAGTGATGAAGGTGTTGGTGTCCATGTTGGACAGCTTGATCTCCAGGACGGGACTGACGGAGGAGACCAGGTCAGTGTTGAGCTCCACGGGAGGCTCTAACAGGGCCTGAGAGAGAGACAGAGGACACAGAGGACACAGAGGACATGTGAGGACACAGAGGACATGTGAGGAGACATGTCAGGAGAAACCTAGTCTCGCGTAGCCAGACCCAACAGAAAATGAAAAACAGCGACCTCTGCTGCTTGTGATATTGTCTGTTGGGTCTGGCAGGAAGCAAACGTAACACCAGTGCGCAGGGAAACCGGGGTTTGTGTCTGCCTTCAGCGCTCCACTTCCGGTGGTGCGACCATGTTTTCATTCCCACTAACAATATTTCTACACAGAACACTAACACCACTTCTCCCAGAGAACATGGATGGTTTTGGTTATAAACCCACTTGTTTCTATGATGAAAGAGCAAGTTAAAATGTGAATATCTTTCCGTGGTTTTGTCTGCTCAGAGGACGCTATCGTTAAATTAGTTTTGGTTAGTTTCGAGGGGGGAAGGAAGGGTGGACGGACACGTGAATCCCGCCCACTACATTTGATTGGGTAAAGCGCGGCCTGCTTCCTGATCTGAAGGCACGCCCACTTGAAACCAATGCGCACGGGTTGTCAACACGGCTACCGACAGATTCCAACGCAGAGCGGAATCTGTTCTTGAGATATTAGGAGAAACCTGTCTACCAGTGACATCATCGATGGAGTATCCAAGCTAATAGAAACTATTCATGTAAAGTTAGCATAATATAATAAAAGCCATTGTTCTCACATTAATTAAAAAAAAAAAAATCTAGTTTGAAATGATCAAACCTGCCTAACGATGATGTCACTGGTAGGCAGGTTTCTGAACTGTCCAAAGCCCCGATTATATTCAGCACGCGTTTTTTCGCGATTTTGGGCGGGTTTTGATTTCTGTTTTTGTCAACTTTATTTCGATTTTTTTTTCGCCTCTAATCTAGCTAATTTGACAGTTATTTTAGGCCTGGGGTTCTTGTGTAGTGCTTTTTAGGGGGGTCTGTTATAATTTTTACGCACAATTTGTAAGTGTGTGTGAATTTGATTTTTATTTTTTATTAAAAAAAATAAAATAAAATAAAAATCCCCCAAAAAAATGTTTTATGCCAGGAGTCGTCGCGGGCCGCAGGCGGCCTATTGGGGAACCCTGGTCTAAACAGTAACAAAACTAACCTTCAGTGCTATGTGTTGGTGGTCGCCGGGCGCCACGTGCCCCGCGGGCACGTGCACACTGACGCACGTGTCGGGCAGCTGCACCACGCCTCCGTTGGCGTCCAGCCGGCAGACGGTGTGGGTCTCCACGGGCTGGGTCTGCCCCCAGCCCGGCGGGTTCTTCTGGCCCAGGGAGCAGAGGTCGTGACAGGAGGAGCGCGCCAGCTTGCGGTGGTTCAGCCAGGCCGCGCGGTACTGGGCCCGGGACCCGAACTGAGCCGGGTCCGGAGCCGGAGCGCTGAGGCCCGGGAGAAACCCGGAGGAGGAGGAGGAGGGACACAACGCCGGATCGGACCGAGCCTGGAGGACGGAGAGCTCCGATAGGCTGAAGGAACGTTTGCTCCTCAGGAAGGGGCTGTCCCTGCGGAGACAGATGCAATGATTAGACACGGCACCGGAGATTAGCTGTTCACAGACTGAACTAGAACTAGTGCTCCTCGGAGCACAAGTCTCCGCCAGCAGACTTGTGTTGGGAATGTTGGGAATGTTCTAATTCTTATGTTCTAATTCTTACAAAAAATAGAACATGTTACTGTGTCATAGTAACATGACACACTGTCTGTATAAGTGTCCTATCCGTCCTGTCTGTATAAGTGTCCTATCCGTCCTGTCTGTATAAGTGTCCTATCCGTCCTGTCTGTATAAGTGTCCTATCCGTCCTGTCTGTGTAAGTGTCCTATCCGTCCTGTCTGTATAAGTGTCCTATCCGTCCTGTCTGTATAAGTGTCCTATCCGTCCTGTCTGTGTAAGTGTCCTATCCGTCCTGTCTGTGTAAGTGTCCTATCCGTCTGTCGGAAAGGCGACATGTAACCACTAAATGTTAGCTTGGCTGATGGCACTGATGTCACTTGGGAACGCACAGCGCAGCGCTCCGAAGTGACACATCTATTTATAGGCCGCTATACGTCATGCGTCTCACTAGCCAATCAGAGCACACTCTTTCAACGTATTGTCACGTGTCACGTGAGGCTTGACCAATGTTAGCTTGGCCGAGGGGGGGGGGACGGAAAGTGAAAACAATGTCTCCTGGCAGAGACAATAATATCCATTAATAGTGATATTTAAATGAGTTCATGTATTCATTAATATTCATTAATAGTGATATTTAAATGTGTTCATGTATTCATTGATATTCATTAATAGTGATATTTAAATGTGTTCATTAATATTCATTAATAGTGATATTTAAATGTGTTCATTACTCTCCGCCAGGAGAGTATTGTTATCACTGCGTTTTCACTTTCTAAACATGACACACCGATTGGTCAAGCCTCACGTGACACGTGAAATACTGTGATCTGATTGGCTAGTGACGCCACCGGGCCTATATATACATGGCATCACTCTGACAGTGTCTCCGCCACTGTCAGAGTGAGGTAAGACGGGAACCATGAAATGGCTGCATGGCTGATACATAATTGGCAGATAGGACAGATAGGACATTTATATAGACAGGAGGGATATGACATAGGACACTTATACAGACAGGAGGGATAGGACACTCACACAGACAGAACGGAAGAGGACACTTACCCAGACAGGTTGGATAGGACACTTACATATACAAGAGGGATAGCGACCTATAAATACATGTGTCACTGTGATAAGCCAGATTCCAATACCGAAAATCCGGCCACTAGCTCACTCCCAGACCTTCGAACCGGAAGTAGTCAAGTAGTCGCGGTCCAATTGTTCCTATCTGTCTTATTGGACAGATAGGACAGATAGGACACTTATATAGACAGGAGGGATATGACACTTACATAGACAGGACGGATAGGACAGGAGGGATAGGACACTTACACAGAATGAACGGAAGAGGACACTTACCCAGACAGGATGGATAGGACACTTACATATACAAGAGGGATAGCGACCTTCGCGACCTTCGAACCAACACAAGTCTTCTGGCGGAGAGTTGTGCTCCGAGGAGCACTTTTTCTTGTTAATATTCATTAATAGTGATATTTAAATGTGTTCATTAATATTCATTAATAGTAATATTTAAATGTATTCATTAATAGTGATATTTAAATGTGTTCATTAATATTCATTAATAGTGATATGTAAATGTGTTCATTCATATTCATTGATAGTGATATTTAAATGTGTTCATGTATTCATTAATATTCATTAATAGTGATATTTAAATGTGTTCATTAATATTCATTAATAGTGATATTTAAATGTGTTCATGTATTCATGAATATTCATTAATAGTGATATGTAAATGCTGTACCTGAGGTCAGGCAGTGTGTTGTTCTGCACGGGGCCACAGGAGGGCGCCGTTGGACCACTGCCCGCGCCTGCATCAGCGTCACAGTTACCCTCAGAGTGGGGGAGGGGCGGGGGGGGGTCAAAGGTGATCAGATTCGCGGACCTCCTCCCTCCCCTGACCCTCTCGTCCAATGAGACGCCTCGGTTCACAGCGCTCCGGTCCAATGAGCCTCTGTTCGCCCAGCTCTCGTCCAACAACGAGATGCCTCGGTGGGTCCCAAAGCTCTGGTCCAATGAGCTGCCCCCGTTCGCCCAGCTCTGGTCCAATGAGACGCCTTCATTCAGAAAGGGGTTATTAACGTTAAAGGGGTTCCCGTTCGGGGACGGAGGCAGCGTCGTGTCTTTAAACGAAAGCCCCGCCCACTCCTCGCCCAGCAGCCAATCGTCACTCTCTGCACCGTCGCAGATCATACCGCTGTCACTGAGGTGGGAGGAGCCGGTGAGGCCCCCTAGTGACATAACAGTGTCACTGCGGCGAGAGGACTCAGTGAGGCCCCCTAGTGACATAAAAGTGTCACTGCAGTGAGAGGACTCAGTGAGGCCCCCTAGTGATGTAACAGTGTCACTGCAGCGAGAGGACTCAGTGTCGCCCCCTAGTGATATAACAGTGTCACTGCAGTGAGAGGACTCAGTGAGGCCCTCTAGTGGTGTAACAGTATCACTGCAGCGAGAGGACTCAGTGTCGCCCCCTAGTGATATAACAGTGTCACTGCAGCGAGAGGACTCAGTGTCGCCCCCCAGTGGGCTGACGTAGGCAGCGGGGATGTATCCCATCTCGTTGTTGTTGTGAGCGAACCACCAGTCGGCTCCGGACGCGTCCAGGACGTACAGGTGTTCCCCTCTGCTGAACCGCAGCGTGGTGAAGCTGCCGGGGTGGTAGTCCCTGACGGCCACCACTTCCCGTTCGCCTCCGATCACTTCCTGTTGTTTGCGTCCCCCCGTGGAGGAGGAGGTGTCTGACGGCGGCGAGGCTCCGGGAGGAGGAAGTGGAACTGGAAGGAACACAACCACATGTTAACCTACATTATAGGTCTTCGTCATGTTATCCTACATTAAGGCGGCTTTCCATATGCATGGCCTCACCCCACACCACACCACACCGACCACTTGTGCCTCGGTTTCCACTACAATGAAGTGGGTAGAGTGGTGTGTAAGTGGTACTAAACTGGTGCCTAAAAAGTACCCAGTCCTGGGTAGGTCTGAGCTAGGCCAAGCTGGGCCACGTGCACATGAACCTTATGTACCAGGGCGCACCCTTAGATCCTCTGGCCAGGGTCTACTGGAAATGTATTCAGCTAAGTTGGTGACCAAAGGAGGTCGGGCCTTTTCTATAAAGGCCCCTAGACTCTGGAACAGCCTACCAGAGCAATTAAGGTTAACCAGATCATTAACGAGTTTTAAATCCCTGTTAAAAACCCATTTTTACAGAATGGCCTTTTTAACTCCTTGAGATAAATGTTGTTTATTATTGCTCTGTTTTACTGTAAATGTTATATATCACTGTTCTTTCATTATATGCATTGTTGTTGTTGATTGCTCTTTTTATTGTTCAAGCACTTTGTAACTTTGTTTAAATAAGTGCTATACAAATAAAGTTTTATTATTATTATTATTATTAACAGATTTGTAAAGCATCAACGTCATTTCCTTGGGCGGTACTTCCGCCAAATTCAACCATTTCCGGTTGTCAACTTCCTAGACAACCGACATCCCAGGTCTTGCCCAGGGTGGTTTAAAGCTGGTTTAAAGATACCAAGGATTCGACAGTGATGTCACTGCTATGCACCACGGAAGTTAGCACGGACGCTACGCCACGTTCGAAGTTGGTTTAAAGCTGGTTTTAAAGATACCAAGGATTCGACAGCGATGTGACATCACTGACGAATCCTCGGACATGTGACCGACTCATTTATATACGCCAGTTATCTACTTATATAATCGGCAAGTCACTTCCGCGCGCCGCTGACGCTATAGCCACGTCGCAACATAATTAATTCTACTCACCACATTTCGGACAAAACGGAAGGTGAAACAGCTTCGTACCGTTTAGCGTGCGCACCACCGACACCGAACGCCGACGGGTTTCGCCAAAACAACACGAACGGCCGCCATTGAAACTCCGCAGCTCTCTCCTTCGCCAGAAGAACAACAACAGCAGCGCCTCCTTCACCTCCCCTTCACCGTGTCTCCTGCTTCCACGCTCAATTCAGGTGACTACGATGCTAATACATTCACGCTCAACCTCACAATCACAAGCTTCTCCGTATAGTGTTTCATTAGCGCGAGCGTGGAAAACAACTACAGCGCGCACCGTTACTGCATCTGGTAAGGGTAAACACAGCAGGGTTGCCAGTCGGGATGCCAGGTTTCAAAAACAAGCGACAGAAACAAACAACCACCGTCATGAAAAAAAAAAAAACAGCCGAAGGGGTCCGCCATGTTCCAGGGGGGTCCCCGGGGGTCCCAACACTCCCAGGGGGTCAGCGGCCCAGCAGGGGGTCCGCGGACCCCCACGGACAAAACAAATATATAAAAAAAATGGAAACTCCAAAGCCAATTATGATGTTAAACAACAGAAATGAACGTGGATTGTAGTCGTCAATGAAGAAGGATTACACACAATGCTCTACACTCAGTGGTTCTCAAACATTGTCACGTCAAGGACCCCCAAATTGACACTTATTAGCCCGCGGACCCCCATTTGTAAAGATATGCCTCAGGGACCCCCATAAGAGAAGATTTTTTTACGTCTCTAGCAGTGATTCTCAACCATTTTAATTTCACAGGACCCCCAGTTTGACATGCATTAGGGCTACAGACCCCCATTTAATGGCATTTATATCACTTGGACCGCAATTTATATTGTAAAATCAATGTCAATTTAACTCTGAGAGTGTATTCAATTCAATTCAATTTTATTAAAGTGTCAAATCACAACAAGTTGTCTCAAGACACTTTACATGTAGAGAAGAGACCCAACATCCCACCCTGAGCAAGCAATTTTGCGACAGTGGCAACGAAAAACTCCCTCTTAATTCAACAGGAAGAAACGTCAGGCAGACCCTAGGCTCTAGGGCGGGGGCCTTCTGCCTCGACCGTGTTGGGGGAAAGAAGAGAGAGAGAAAGGGAGAGACAGAAAGAGATACAGTGCAAGCAGTAACAATAACAATAATAGCAAATATAATAGTGTAAGATACTAGCATATGATAGTATAATATAGTACAGCAATAGTGTGTATGCAGTATATAATGGAATAATATAAAAATGTTTAAGATAATATAATATGCGGTATAGTGTAGTGTAGTAGAAGTCCACGGTCGTGTCCAGGTCGTGCTCCATGGAGAGAGGCCCGGTCCGGTCCGCAGTCACAGTCTTGAGCCGCAGCTGGGGGTCCGTAGTAACAGTCCATAGACTCCATGGAGAGGCCCAGGCCCGGTCCGCAGTCACAGTCTTGAGCCGCAGCTGGGGGTCCATAGTAATAGTCCATGGACCTGCGACGTGGGTGGTAGACGAAACTCCGGGGAACGAGTCCCCGGTTGTAGAATTAGTGGCAGGCCTTACTAGAGCGTGAATCCGTACAGGGTTAATTACGATTGTACCAATGGGACACAAACCCACACAACCAAAGGGAGGACGGGAAGAGAGAGGACGAGGGAGAGAGGAGAAAGGGGAAGGTGGGGGAGAGAGGATGACTATAGGGGGACTGAGTCTATACACTTCGGCTATAGGCTTTATCATAGAGAAAGGTTTTTAGTCTAGTTTTAAATATACAGAGTGTGTCTGCTTTACGGACTGAGACTGGGAGAAGGTTGGGAGAAGGTTCCAGTACAAATGTACATTTGTACACTCTCAGAGTTACAGACCCATAAGGGTCCATTTGGTTCCATTTGTACACTCTCAGAGTTACAGACCCATAAGGGTCCATTTGGTTCCTATAAATCATTTAGCTGGGGACCCCCTGGTATCCCCTCAAGTACCCCTGGGGGGGGTGCAATACGTTAGTCCGACAGCGCATTCCTCCGACAGCGCAGTGCTCCGACATTAAACAGTAAACCCGAACCAAACCCGCACCCTAACCCTAACCGCACGCGGATGCCACATAGTCGGAGAAAAGGTCTGTCGGATTAACGCATGCCTCCCCCCCTGGGGGTCCCCGGACCCCACTTTGAGAACCAATTGCTCTACATGAACCTACATCTATCAACCTGGAGAGTAATAACAATAATAATAATATAATCTGTAATAGATTACATTACCGTAGAAGTACCCAAAGACCTCTGACTGACCTTTGACCTTTGGGTCGAGGTCGAGGAGCGTGCCCTCTGACCTGCAGCGCGGGAGGGGCTGCTGCTGCTGATTGGATCTGTTGATGCGATGAGCGGCCATTCTGATTGGCTGTCCCTCGTCGGCTCGGCGTTCTGTCTTCTTGATTGGTTCTCTCCATCAGCTCAGCGTTCTGTCTTCTGATTGGTTCTCTCCATCAGGTCTGCAACAGAGAAGATGAAAACATGATTTAATATTGGGCATACCTAACAATAGATGCCCAAAAAAATGAAAAAAAAAACATTTTTGTGTATTTTTACATCTAAAGTCCATAAAAAGCTAATCTTAGGGCGGTTTCACACTATGGTCCCGGGTGCGCACCCTGGACCACTTGGCTGCTGTTGTGGTAGTGTGAACGTAGCGAACCGTTCCCCGTAACGCATCACCGTTCCGTACCCGAAACCACCTCGGGAGCTAGTCTCGGGTCCGATTGCTGCGGAGTCGGGAACGGAACGCGGCAGTGTGAATCCATCCGTACCAAGAGAAGGAAGTGGACTGCTAATCATATATCATTTATATATTTTTATAATGACGTATTATTTTAGCTGGGTTATACCTTCTCATAGTTATACTTGAATGTTGACAAGAAATGATAATCCCGCTAGTGTTTGAGTAGCGCGAGCCGTGAAAAATAATAAACAAAAAACACATGTGTGGCGAACGTATTTGTAAGGATAAATACACCAAGGATTAGTCCGTGACGTGACGTCACTGCTAAATTACAACGGATGCGTCCGTGACGCCAATATCATATTAACAGACGACAGTGCATTTCGAGGTTTCAAAGACCAGTGCACACACTGCTTTGGTTGTGTATTGTTGATCTGTTGTTATTATAACTCAAGACAACGTCAGGAACACAGTCAAACTTTATTATTCACTCTAGAGTGACTTTTCTTCTGTGAATGACATTCGCTCTCCCAAAGCGTCATAGTCCACAGCGCCCCCATGAGGCACCTATTTACCATTACTGTTAAATTAAATGGTCTCGAGTCTTGGCCAGTGTGAATGCTGGCCAACAAGC
>NC_139961.1:462379-484879 GCF_963454915.1 Gymnoscopelus microlampas | reverse complement strand
AACGCGTCGCATCGCGACGCGTTGTGAGCTTGTAGATCGGCTATTTTCAAACATTTTAATACTTTTACTTTTGGTACTTTAAGTACATTTTGACATCAATACTTTTGTACTTTTACTCAAGTCAATTTTGAATTCCGGACTTTTACTTGTAACAGAGTACTTCTATATCGCAGTATTGATACTTTTACTTAAGTAAAACATTTGAGTACTTTTTCCCACCACTGTGGGTTAACGACAAACATTCCTAACTGAGTGAGAAGATAAACCCTGTGGGACTAACGTACCAAAGCTCTCACTGTGCCTCCATGTTATTTACAGGGCAATAAAATACCCCATGCAGCATGAGGGGAGCTATGATTAATGAATGCGTTTGTAATGAAGCCGCTGTAAGCTGATCACTTTCCTCTGCAGCCGTATACCAGATACTATACTGTTCATTATCATTATTACACATGATAAATACATCACAATTTAACACAAGTATAGATTAATAACTCTCTCTCTCTCTCTCTCTCTCTCTCTCTCTCTCTCTCTCTCTCTCTCTGTTAATTAGACCCTCCAGAAAAACGCGGGCAAAAATCGTTGATTATGCGGGCTAAAACTCTTGATTATGCGGGCTAAAACTCTTGATTATGCAGGCTAAAACTCTTGATTATGCGGGCTAAAACTCTTGATTATGCGGGCTAAAACTCTTGATTATGCGGGCTAAAACTCTTGATTATGCGGGCAAAAATCCTTGATTATGCGGGCTAAAACTCTTGATTATGCGGGCTAAAACTCTTGATTATGCGGGCTAAAACTCTTGATTATGCGGGCTAAAACTCTTGATTATGCGGGCTAAAACTCTTGATTATGCGGGCTAAAACTCTTGATTATGCGGGCTAAAACTCTTGATTATGCGACGAAATATGCGGGGGTTTTTGCAATTTTATGCGGTGAAATTGCGGGAAGTTGTGAAATATGCGGCAATATGCGAAATGTGCGATATGCGAAAAGTTGATTTTACAGTATAAATTGGGGTCCCAGGGATAGGAATGCCATTCAATGCGGGGGTCCGCACTCCGTAGCCGAATGTATGTCAAACTGGGGGGTCCTTGATATTACAATTTGTATATGGCTAGAGCCGTAAACATCTTCTCTTATGGGGGGTCCCTGGCTTATCTTTTCAAATGGGGGTCCACGGGCTTATAAGTGTCAATTTAAGGGGTCCTTGACGTGAAAAGGTTTGAGAACCACTGCTCTATGTGTTGGAGGTTTCCAATTAGGTGTAACTTGTCACAGCTGTGTGTTTTTTCGTAATCAAGTTTTGTTTGTTGACACCTGTTGTGCTGGAGAAGAGGGCAGCAGCACTCATTCCACTGTGAGAGAGCAGGAGAGTTTAAAGGCATTGTAGGCAACATTAAGCCTAAATTTAAATAATATGTATATATATATTTTTTGCATTTTTTTCCCCTCTATCAGCCACTATATAATGATGCTGGGGTGTTTTCCTGCATTGAAACACAGGCCTCTTTCTGAAATCCGTATTTTCCCTGTATTGTTTATGTTTGTGCAGTTCGTTTCCCCGGCCACCAGGGGGTGATGCCTCCATAGACTTCCTTACGTCCCGGACAAACATAAACAGTAGGGAAAATACGGATTTCAGAAAGAGGCCTGTGTTTCACCCTAGAGCCTAGGGTCTGCCTGACGTTTCTTCCAGTTAAGAGGGACTTTTTCTTCTCTACATTTAAAGTGTCTTGAGACAACTTGTTGTGATTTGACACTTTAATAAAATTGAACTTAATTGAATTGAAAATTGAATTGAATTCAAAATGTACTTGAGTAAAAGTACATTTTTTTTCCTTCTATGTATGAGAGTCACTCCATGGAGAATTCATGGATATGTTTTAGTTTGTGTCTCATTCCTGACCGGTAGACAGCGGTTCCGGTAGGAGATACAAAGGAGACTCTTTGTGTCTCCTATACCTGAACCGCCGCCGGTCATTAAATGATTGTCTCAGGAATGAGACACAAACACAAACATATCCATGAATTCAAACCTCTCCACGGAGTGACTCATCTGTAGGAAAAGAATATTTTTTGGGTGAACTATCCCTTTAAGTCCATGTGTCGCGCGCCACTTTACTCTCAATGTCAGGTTTAGTGTCTCTGTGTGTGGATTTACAGCTCAATGTGTGTGTGTGTGTGTGTGTGTGTGTGTGTGTGTGTGTGTGTGTGTGTGTGTGTGTGTGTGTGTGTGTTTCAGTAGCTATCTCACAGTATAGCTCCTCTGTAATCCCATAATCCTTTGCTAAAACAACCCCCCCCCCAGATCCTATTGCTAGTGTCAGGTTAGTCCTGCAATTCCTGATGATCACGCGGGCACGCACACACACACGCACGCACGCACGCACGCACGCACGCACGCACGCACGCACGCACGCACGCACGCACACACACACACACACACACACACACACACACACACACACACACACACACACACACACACACACACACACACACACACACACACCTGACAACCAAAAACAACATATGGGGAAGGATAAACTGAGGAGAGAGAGAGAGAGAGAGAGAGAGAGAGAGAGAGAGAGAGAGAGAAACTCCCATGACAACACTTCACAAACATCTGACTCAGTTCATCTGGTTGTATTCAACGGCCCTTGTCGCCCTCGTGTGGACAACATGAGTAAATACAAGTGTAAGTCGTCAATAAATCACTCTAAATCATTAAAATATTAAACACGAGATGACGCAACATGGCGCTGGTTTCTACATGAAGCTGTTCAAATCTACAAGCTCACAACGAGACTCATTGTGAGCTTGTAGATCGGCTATTTTCGGCGCGAGACACCGTCGTAGTATTTGTATTTGTAAGCCTTAAAGCGGTTGGAAGCATTCATGTGTCATTCTATGTGACGCGTGACACTTAGGTGTGAGGGAAATGTAGTCCTTTCTAGTGTAGTTCTTCTGGTCATCCGTGGTGGTGGCTGGGAAATGTAGTAGTCGATTGTAGTTTTTCTAGCTACCCATTGTCGACGGAAAATGTAGTTCTTTTAAATGTAGTCCTCGTCGCTACCCATGTGGGTGTATGGGAAATGTAGTAGTCGATTGTAGTTTTTCTAGCTACCCATTGTCGACGGAAAATGTAGTTCTTTTAAATGTAGTCCTCGTCGCTACCCATGTGGGTGTATGGGAAATGTAGTAGTCGATTGTAGTTTTTCTAGCCACCCATGGTGGATGGAACATGTAGTTCTTAACTGTAGTCCTTATGGCCACTGTTTATGTGCAGCTAGCGGCTAGCTAGCAGCTAGCAGCTGCTTTATGCTCATAACAAACTAACAAACCAATGAGTGGAGGAGGAATTAACAACACAAATCATCATCTTATTATGATGACGCTCTTAATAAAATGATTAAATGGACTAAATATCCATAAATAGTGTTTGTTGAGTCACTGCGTCATAGTTATAAATAATATAACTAGAGGAGACGAGAGTAGAGTTTGTCCACTAGAGGGCGACACAGTCCGTAGGATAACATTAGAGGCGTCATAACCTCTGGTTTTTATTCTATAGAGCAGTGGTTCTCAAACCTTTTCAGGTCAAGGACCCCTAAATGAATGCGGATTTGGTCGCGGACCCCCATCTGAAAAGAGTTCCAGATGTGGTGTTAAAAATGTAAAAAATATTCAAACATTTTCAAAGAATATCAAGATTTTTGGAAAATAGCTGATGTATGTAGCCTATATAGGGCCCTGGGGGTCCCCGGACCCCACTTTAGGAATCCCTGCATTAGACCACGGACCACCATAACTCTGAGAGTTTACAAATGGAACCAAATGGACCCGTAAGGGTCCATTTGGTTCCATTTGTACACTCTCAGAGTTACAGCAAGGGTCCATTTGGTTACTAACTATCCAACATTTATCTGGGTACCCCCTGGAACCCACTCAAGGAACCCTGGGGGTCCCCGGACCCCACTTTGAGAACCATGGCTATAGAGGATATGCGCATGCTTTAAGTGAATGGCACATCGAGTGGCAAAGCAACATGCAAAATGAGTTTAACATTGTTTAATGTTGTTTAATGCAGTGGTTCTCAAACTTTTTCATGTCAAGGACCCCCAAATTGACACTTATTAGCCCACGGACCCCTATTTGAAAAGATAAGAGCCAGGGACCCCATAAGAGAAGTTTTTTTTTACGGCTCTAGCAGTGATTCTCAACCATTTTAATTTCAAGGACCCCCCGTCTGACATGTGTAACCCCTATATTTTGGCTCACTCCCAGCAGATTGATGACGCCACACTTCTCTCAGGTTCATAGCATTTATTGCCAACTCTGTCAGACAACAACAACAGGCACAGTGTGGTTGGTGGTGTGCAGTATCAAGACACAGCCCCATAACAAGGAAACGCAGCAGCAGAAAGGGGCCAATATTCACAGTGTGATCGTATAGTTTTAACATTTTTAACAACTTGAATTAATTGACATAAATTTAGCCATGAAACCTGTTTTCTTTTTAGCATTTTTAGAAAATGCTACAATGAATTAATATAAAAATAAAATACAACATTCTATGCAAAAAGGCTCATAAAATTAATACAATCATGTATCAATGAACTAATTCCCCTTCACAAAACATACCTGTCAGACAACAACAACAGGCACAGTGTGGTTGGTGGTGTGCAGTATCAAGACACAGCCCCTAAACATCAGGACAGAAACAATACATTTCAAATGGGACCGCCATTACTGTTGTGTCATAATACCATGCTGCTTGCAGCTTATCACGTCAGAATAAAAGACAAAACAGTACAATTTTCATCTTACTGACAATTGCAAAACATGTCCACAACATTCATATCACTCAACATATACTTTGATTTAAGTGAAATTAGCGTTTTGTAACTTAATACATGAAAATTCGCGGAGCTGTGTGTGACATACCATAACAAGGACACGCAGCAGCAGAAAGGGGCGTGCTGCTGGATTCCTGGGACTAATATAAACACCACCCGCCACAAGGGGGCGCAGTTACACCAGAGGGAAAATAAAAGGGAGCCTTGCATAGATAGAACAGAATACAAATGAATTTTGACGGACTTCAAACACAATAATAACTCTGTTACATTCTCCTCTCCTGAATTCGGCAAAATTCCAAAACACATACATGGCATGGGAAACATTTAAGTAGTAACACATAGTGTCCTGTGAATCCCAACGTATCACATGAGCATCACGTTGAACGAACATAGCACACATACAAAATCAATGCGCTCAGTCAAGCCACTAGGCTGTTCAATAAAGAACCCAGGAGGGCAGTACAGTACTTTACACAAACCCTTCACTGACGACACAAAAAGTGCCTGTATACACTTCTCAAATTCAATTCAATCTCAGTCCAACCATTCACAACAGCACAGTTCAGAGACACGGAAATAAACAAAAAGGAATTACAACCCATTTACAGGTAGAGAGCACAACGGAATGTGTCAACACTGAAGACATAATCAGCCCACGTTTTCAGCTAATTAATCGCCTGTAGAGTCTGACTATTCATAGTCTGGATAAGCCTGATGACCGGTCTGACAACACGGCCCGTTCTGGTCCTACGACGACCAGACGGCGTTGCCCGGAAAGTGTCAGATGAAACAAACCCACGGTCACCTGGGCAGCACGGACCATTACCAGGGGCACCCGAAACAGGGACTGGGGCACATGAAGCAGGGGCTGAAGCAAATGAATCATGGGCCGGAGCACTAACCGGGACTGGGGCACATGAAACAGGGGCTGGGGTACATGAATCAGGGCCTGGGGAAGACGAATCAGGGACTGGGGCAGACGAATCAGATCCTGGGGCAGACGAATCAGGGACTGGGGCAGACGAATCAGGGACTGGGCCAGACGAATCAGGGGCTGGGGCACATGAAACAGGGACTGGGGCAGACGAATCAAGGGCCACCACAGGGATTTGAGAGACCCAGTCCTGGGTACGGGTGGCATTGTCCACCCCAGAGACAGTCTCTGTGAGTTGGACAGAGGCGAGATCCACGGCATCAGTCTCACTCGGGCCACTGGAGGAGATCACAGATGCACAGTCAGGGTGAGTGTGTTGGACAGAGAGGTCCACGGCATCAAGCCTACTTGCATCACAGGTGGAGATGAGAGAGGCAGCATCAGGCTGAGTGAGGCGCCCACTGGAGAGATCAACATCCTCTTCCAAAGCACAGGAAGAGATAAAGGAGTCTGACCCATCATTCTCAGGCAGGACTGGCAAGAAATTGACACATAGCAACAAGTTACGGTGAACGATCCTTGACTGGCCCGATATGGGATTACGAACCTCAAAGGTGTGGGTCTGTGGGTTGCAGTTGACCACGGTGTAAACCACATCACCCCATCGGTCCGCTAACTTTCTTCGTCCCCTCTCTCCCTTGTTTGCCAGGAGAACTCTGTCACCGGGCTCGACCTCCACTCCCTTAACCCTCCGGTTGTACAAGTCTGTCTGTCGTCTCTGCTCAGCACCAGCATGCTTTTCTGCCAGGACCATGGCTTCACGGAGGTCCCTCCTCAGCTCCTCAACATACTGCGGAAACGAAACTTCACTGTCGTCTCTCAGAGCAGATTTGAACAGAACGTCAACTGGCAGGCGGGGAACGCGGCCAAACATCAAGTAGAAAGGGGGGAAACCAGTCGTTTCATGCGTGGTGCTGTTGTACATGAAGGTCAAGGTGTGCAACATTTGAGGCCAAGCCTGCTTTGCACGAGGTGAGAGGGTTCTGATCATACCTCCAAGAGTACGGTTGAAACGCTCGGCCGAACCGTTCCCCATTGGATGATAAGCAGTGGTGCGGGACTTCTTGACACCAGAGACTTGAAGAAGGGCCGCTATCAACTCGCTCTCAAAGTTCGCACCCTGATCAGAATGAATTCTCTCCGGAAACCCGTAATAGCAGAAGAAGTTGTCCCACAACCTCCGCGCAACCTGCTTAGCAGTCTGGTCAGGGCAGTAGAAGGCATGCGACAGCCTAGTAAAGTGGTCCGTCACGACCAAAACATCAACAGGGCGGTTCTTGGAATCCTCTGCAGACCAAAAGTCTATGCACACCAATTCCATCGGCGCAGTAGTTCTGATGCTCTCGAGAGGTGCACGGCCCTCCGGCTCCGGCGTCTTGCTCATCACACACCTGGCACAGCATTTGACGTGGTCACGTACATCTCGCTCCACAGAGCTCCAGTAGAACCTCCGTCTTACAAGGGAGAAGGTCCTGTCCTGACCCTGGTGACCTGCGTCATCGTGACACCCACACAGAGCATCCTTCCTCAGTGACAAAGGCACCACATACTGGTGTCTCTTCTTCCTGGAGACTGGATCCTTGGACACACGGTACAGTATGCCATCCTCGACCACTAACTTGTCCCACTGCTTCATAAGCCTCAAAGCGCTCACAGGTTCATTAGGCCTCTCCCTCCTCGAAGCTCGGCGACGCCGTTCGACATAGAACAACACCCTCGCCAAATCAGGATCTCCCCGTTGCCTGTCTCTGAGTTCCTGCTTGGAGATAGAAGGCAGAACGTCCTGGCCAATGGACATGACAGTCTGGACATGGTCAACCAGCACCGTGGACCTTATTCTCGTAGCTGTATCCCATTCATTGTGGCAGTCCAGGAGAGCCGAGACCTCACCCCCAGACATGGAGCAAGCGGAGGACGCTGCAGATACAGGTGACAGGTACTCACTTAACTCTGAGGCTTTCTGAGTAGCCTGGCGGACATTTGACGACCTGAAGGCCTTTTGCACGTCACCTCCAGACAGAGCCTCGGACTCCTTCAGCAGACGCTCATAAGGCTCACAGACGATGCGCTCACCGATCTTCTTCCCCACAAAAGGCTTCCTGCTGAGGGCGTCTGCCACCACATTTCTCGGCCCGGGGATGTACTTGAGATCAAACTCATAGGCAGCAAGCTTCGAAACCCAGCGTTGTTCGACTGCGTCTAGCTTCGGCTTAGTGAGGATATGGACAAGTGGATTGTTATCTGTCCAAGCGGTGAAAGCATGCCCTTTAAGCCAGTGGCTGAATTTCTCGCAGACCGCCCATTTCAGCGCCAGAAACTCCAGACGGTGAGCAGGGTAGTTCTTCTGGGCCTTGTTCAAAGTCTTGCTAGCAAAGGCTATTGGACGAGCCCGTTTCTCACCCGGAGCGACCTGGGACAGTACAGCACCCAAACCGTCAGTCGACGCGTCAGTGGACAGGATGAACGGCTTGGAGAAATCGGGGTGGGCCAACATGACATTATTAAGCAGGGCATCCTTTAGATCTTGCAGTGCCTTGTCACATTCTGTGGTCCAATCTTCAGCCGACAGCTTCCTGTACACATGTATACGTTTCTTCGTCTTCCCTTTGCTATTCTTGTTGACCTTTGTCTCAGCTGTTAGCTGGATGAGAGGCTTCGCCAGTGTAGAACAGTGTGGGACAAAACGGCCATAATAGTTTACTAGACCCAAGAACGACTTGATCTTACTGGGGCATGGGGTCCGACCATCGGGAGACATTAAGTCTGACTTGGACACCTGTTGTATGGCGTCAACCTTAGCAGGGTCTGTTGACACGCCACTACTATCAATAACGTGGCCCAGAAAGTGAACTGAACGGCGCAGAAGGTGGCACTTCTTCGGGGCAAGCTTGAGGTTGTGCTCCCGCAACCGCTCAAAGACCATCTCGAGCCTGTCCACAGCTTCCTCTTCACTGGGCGCAAAGACCAGCAAGTCATCTAGATAGCAGAGCAAGTTCATGAAGTTCTGATCTCCAAAAATCTTCATCATCATGCGCATGAAACTCCCTGGACTGTTACATAGTCCCTGAGGAAGTCTGTTATACTCGTGCAGCCCAACAGGTGAAGCAAAGGCAGTGAACTTCTTGCTATCTTCGTCGAGGGGGACATTATAGAATCCGGACGTGAGGTCCATGGTACTGAACAGAGCGTTGCCTCCCAGTGCAGCAAGGCAGTCAGCCTGATGTGGGAGAGGATAAGCGTCCTTCACTGTCCGGGCATTTAGCCAGCGAAAGTCGGTGCAGATGCGCAACTCTCCATCCCTTTTCCACACCAGGACCAGTGGTGAAGCAAACTCACTATTCGACTTTCTTATGATGCCTTTCTCCTCCATTTCGTTTAGTGTCGTTCTGAGTTTTTGGTAGTGAGCTGGTGGAACACGTCTCCAAGGGAGCTTGAAAGGCTTCTCATCCATCAGGTGGATCTTGTGGACATAGTCCTTCACTTCACCGCAGTCAAGTTTATGCTTGGAGAAGATGTCAGAGTATTTCAGGGCGAGCTTGCACATCCTTCCCCTACACTGATCTGACACTTCACACGAGTTGAGATCCAAGTCACTCAAACCATGTTCCCTCAGGACCTCTGCCATGTCAAAGTCAGGGGTCTGCTCTGCTGCAACATGGTGGCTGTTGGACTTTAAACATGAACTCTCAGCAGGTTGCATCTCCTCAACAGCCAGACACGGGTACACATCTGCCAACTTAGCATTTCTCTTGATCGTTACTGGCTTGTCTGTAGGGTTCATGACTTTCATAGGGACCCACCCATCCCCCCACAAGGGCGTCACCACCCTGCCAACGAGAATATTTCTTGGGACAGAATGAGACCGTGTCGGCTCAACCACCACGGTGCAGCCTGGGGCCCCACGTGATTTCTCCGGGAGTTTCCCCCACACCAGATGCTCATGTCCAGGCAAGAGTGTTATAGCACTGTTGAGTTTGACTGTCCCCACGAAGTCAGGCACAACCTCACCTCTCCACCGATGGATGCCAGCAAGCATGGCAAGGAACTCATCATGCCCTCCAACATCAGATCTAGCCGTTCCAGCAATCATCTCCCAGTATTTGTGTGACTCTTTAAATCTGCGTGTCAGACACTTTATCACATTTGTCCCCACAATGAGCTCATCCTCCTGACCGGGAACAACAAGAGTGGGTACAATCACTTTACACCCATAAACTTCGAGCTGTAGGTCACAAACTCTCTTAGGACGCACTCTCTGCCCTCCACATCCGATCAGAACAATATCCACGGCCTTCCCATCGTCACAGTCTATAATGCCAACATCGATGAGCTTCTGTTCCACAGCCTCACTCACAGAACACGCCATAGAACCGGAATCCAACATGCCAGACACTGTCTCACACCCATTGACAACTACTGGCGTGTAAAACAAGCTATCACTGGCTTCCACACGTTGCGTGTTCTGAAAGATGACTTTCTGGGTACTGGGAAGACTCTCACAAACTGACTCATATATTGACTGCAAATCATCACTTAGACTGAGGGTGTCATCACTGAGGCCCACACTTCCCCTCTCAAAGCGTGGGCAATCTAGTTTCCCTCTTGAGAAGAGGAGGCAGGGGCGGACTGGTGAACAGACTGTGGTGCAAATGGGGACGCGCTATTGGGGCACTGGAGTTTCATGTGGCCTGGCTTGTGACATGTGAAACACAGGCGGTGTAGCTGACAATGTGCAATGGTAGAGTGAGAATTGTCACTGCAAATGTTGCAAACTCTGGTCGTCGAGACCCTCCTCTTCTGAAATGATGGGTCTTGGCCCTGGGAGGCAGGAGCACCTGCAGAAGTAGTTAAGCTACCCAACAAATCACCAAGCATCTTAGACATCCTATCCATGTTGGCCTGCATCGAAGCAAGCTCCACACTCTGGGGCTGACGCTGGGGCTGACGCTGGTACTGACCCACACCCTGCCTATGGCACTGCAACATTGCTTCAGGCTCAACGTTTTCCACACACTGGGTACCATCATCCACCACAGCAATAGCTTGTCTGGCAGAACGTTCCACCGGAGACCTACTGGGCCTGGACTTCACCTCCCTCTGATATTCGTCAATCCTTTCCTGGACCTCTTTGGCTGTCCAGCTATTCGCCAGCTTGCACTTGAAGACAACAGACAAGGAAGGCTCATTACAGTGTCTCACAAACATCATAGCCACCTCCTTGGTCAGGTCGCCCATGCTCCTCCCCTGACGCTGAAGGCACTCCTCTGCTACATCAGCCACTTTATTCAGACGCACCCAGTAATCAATGGGACTCTCATGAGCTCTGGGAAGCGTGCTGTAGAAATCAGCCAGTGGCATGCATGAGTAGGACAGGTCACTGAAATGCTGCTTTAGAATAGCATAGATTGTGTCAGGCCGCTTCTCGACAGTAAGCGATGGGTCACTGCGTATTCCTATCCTCACCACGTCTTTGGCCCTGCCCATGAGCTTGCACATAATCTCATCAGATTGGTCAGCAACCTTAACATTCTTCTTTCTCAGGTACATCGACATCAGGTCCACCCATTCATGTACTGAGCATTTATCCGTTAGCTCACCGCGGAAGACAGGAGGTTCTTTGCTGTCAGATTTAAGGGTCAAGCTGAGCTGAGAGAGGTCCACTGCAGTGCTACTAGCTTGTGAATGTCTGCCTTCACTGCCCAGGTTACTGGTAGCCTCTCTATCCGACAGCAATCTCGCTGTGACTGAATCTCCAATGTGTTTGCCCAGGTCTGTAATCAAAACACCCAATAGTCTGAGTGTACTGTCTGTGTCACTAGGCACGGGGGTAGTGGCGGAAGGGCAAGGGGCCTGGGCAGCATTATGAGGATGAAAGGGGGTAGAGGTGTAGGGGAACTGAACATCATGGACGGGATGGACGGGGCCGGGGGTGTAAGGGGTCTGGGGGGCACCATTATGGGGACGAGTGGGGGTGGAGGAGTAAGTATAAGTGGCATTATGGTCACCCAAAAGACTAGCCCCACGCCCACCCGTATTGAGAACACCCTCCCGAAAACCAAGAGAACCCACATGACTCGGCAGGGTCAATGAAGCAGGTGGTAACATCATCCCCCTACCAAAACCCACTTTAGCACGTACATCAATTTTCTCAGGGTCTGTACCCTGTAACTTTGTGTCTGTACCTTCTGCCATATCCACTCAACTGTATCACAAAGTCAATGAGTGAAAATTGATTTACCAAACTCTTGAAATAAAAAATAATAATGTGCAAAAAAAACAACATATGACAAGAACAAAAAAATGATTCACTGTCCACTGTCTCTCTTTTTGTATCACCCAGAGTGTCCGGTAATTGTCCCTCAAGACCACTCCCAATACAATACAGTCAAATACAATAGAGTATAACAGGACTTCAGAAAAAAAAAATGAAAATAAACACTTGCATGGGTGGCATGTAATGTAGCAGCCACAAAATAATAAATTGCCAAAGGCCAGTGCCAGTTCTCTGCTTCAATACCACCACAGTATAACACTATTGAAACCTGATTGTTCAAGCAGAACTCCAAGGTAGTCGAACCACACACTGCTGGAAGTCGGATCGGCTGTAGGCTGATCTTCTGTAGACACGAGGTCACGGCACCAGATGTAACCCCTATATTTTGGCTCACTCCCAGCAGATTGATGACGCCACACTTCTCTCAGGTTCATAGCATTTATTGCCAACTCTGTCAGACAACAACAACAGGCACAGTGTGGTTGGTGGTGTGCAGTATCAAGACACAGCCCCATAACAAGGAAACGCAGCAGCAGAAAGGGGCCAATATTCACAGTGTGATCGTATAGTTTTAACATTTTTAACAACTTGAATTAATTGACATAAATTTAGCCATGAAACCTGTTTTCTTTTTAGCATTTTTAGAAAATGCTACAATGAATTAATATAAAAATAAAATACAACATTCTATGCAAAAAGGCTCATAAAATTAATACAATCATGTATCAATGAACTAATTCCCCTTCACAAAACATACCTGTCAGACAACAACAACAGGCACAGTGTGGTTGGTGGTGTGCAGTATCAAGACACAGCCCCTAAACATCAGGACAGAAACAATACATTTCAAATGGGACCGCCATTACTGTTGTGTCATAATACCATGCTGCTTGCAGCTTATCACGTCAGAATAAAAGACAAAACAGTACAATTTTCATCTTACTGACAATTGCAAAACATGTCCACAACATTCATATCACTCAACATATACTTTGATTTAAGTGAAATTAGCGTTTTGTAACTTAATACATGAAAATTCGCGGAGCTGTGTGTGACATACCATAACAAGGAAACGCAGCAGCAGAAAGGGGCGTGCTGCTGGATTCCTGGGACTAATATAAACACCACCCGCCACAAGGGGGCGCAGTTACACCAGAGGGAAAATAAAAGGGAGCCTTGCATAGATAGAACAGAATACAAATGAATTTTGACGGACTTCAAACACAATAATAACTCTGTTACACATGCATTAGGGCTACGGACCCCCATTTAATGGCATTTATATCTCTGGGACCCCAATTCATATCATAAAATCAATGTTAATGTAACTCTGAGAGTGTACAAATGGAACCAAATGGACCCTAACTGGTCCATTTGGTTCCATTTGGACACTCTCAGAGTTACAGACCCACAAGGGTCCATTTGGTTCCTGTCCATCATTTAGCTGGGGACCCCCTGGAACCCCCTCAAGTACCCCTGGGGGTCCCCGGACCCCACTTTGAGAACCAATGGTTTAATGCAATCAGATATGACTTTTCTGTTTGGATGCATGGGCTGTCAAGGCCAGAAAGTATTTCTTTGACACTCAATAGGCATTCCTGCATAACTTCCGGGTTTGATAATGATGTCACACGCATATCCTCTATTCTATGGTCAAAATGTCCTCTTGTTTCAGGATGACACATTTTTTACGGTAGGTGGCGATATGCACCTTTTATTTTGGTTTGCGAAACGCCATTAAATAAGAGAAGAAGAAGAAGAACCTCTGTTTGTTTATGCTCCACTTGCTGTGCCTTGAGAAGCCTCTAGGCGGTGCTGTGGGCGAGGCCTCTGGTGTCACATCAGTGTTTTAGATGGTAAACAAAGAGTAGCCTAGGACTATATGACACATGTTGTCTTAAATGTTTAATACTGACATAAAGAACAGAACAATAGTGATTCATAACAAATACTTCTAAAACACTTCTGTATTGACAGACACACAGATCATAACATGTCTCTACATGTCTCTATATGTCTCTTCATGACAGACAGATAGATCATAACATGTCTCTACATGTCTCTACATGTCTCTACAGACAGATAGATCATAACATGTCTCTACATGTCTCTACATGCCTCTAGTCTCTACATGTCTCTACATGTCTCTACATGTCTCTACAGACAGATAGATCATAACATGTCTCTACATGTCTCTACATGCCTCTAGTCTCTACATGTCTCTTCTGTATTGACAGACAGATAGATGATAACATGTCTCTACATGTCTCTTCTGTATTGACAGACAGATAGATGATAACATGTCTCTACATGTCTCTTCTGTATTGACAGACAGATAGATGATAACATGTCTCTACATGTCTCTACATGCCTCTAGTCTCTACATGTCTCTTCTGTATTGACAGACAGATAGATGATAACATGTCTCTACATGTCTCTTCTGTATTGACAGACAGATAGATGATAACATGTCTCTACATGTCTCTTCTGTATTGACAGACAGATAGATGATAACATGTCTCTACATGTCTCTACATGCCTCTAGTCTCTACATGTCTCTTCTGTATTGACAGACAGATAGATGATAACATGTCTCTACATGTCTCTTCTGTATTGACAGACAGATAGATGATAACATGTCTCTACATGTCTCTTCTGTATTGACAGACAGATAGATGATAACATGTCTCTACATGTCTCTTCTGTATTGACAGACAGATAGATGATAACATGTCTCTACGGTGGAGTTTAATGAAACAAATACTTATCAGATACAAAGAGGAAAACACAAGCTTTCCGTACAGCTGCCATGTTGGTGAGTTTAACGTCGTTTAATACCATCAGATCTGACTTTTCTGTTTAGATGTATGGGCTGTTAAGGGCTGGTCTTGCAACTCTAGATTCCAGATATTAAACATATAGGATCTAAGAGTTGCTCAGGGCTAGATTAGACCTACTTTCTTCACTTCCACAACTTGTGCTTCTGCTGTCTATGGACGTCCAGAGGATCACTTAATGCGGCCCCCACCTTCACTTAATACGGCCCCCACCTTCACTTAATGCGGCCCCCACCTTCACTTAATGCGGCCCCCACCTTCACTTTTCTGTTTATTAAAGAGCTGGAGAGACAAGGAGACTCCTTTTACTGAACAAACACTCTATAGAAATGAGTACTATCAGAATATACAGCTATTTAACACTTATTTTAACCAAAGAAAATCACTTACCCTACCTTTAATATCAGAATAGTGATATATTATTGATTTCAGCTGTTATGATTCTAATGTGGTAATGTTTGTTTACGGGTTAGCACCGTGCCTGCATGCCATCATTCCTGCTTAACCTGCTTGCTACCTGACGCTGAAATGGACAGCTGTCCTTTACAGCCGTACGACGGTGACGCGCGCCGAAAACAGCCGAGCTCATAGATCGGCTATTTTCGGTAACGCGCAGCCGCAGTAGTACCCTAGTCACAGAATTCAATGGGTCACCGATTTCAACTTGTCACACCGGAAATCCCTGTCTTAAAATGTGACTGTGTTTACATCCACTAGCCTAGCCGGTCTAGGCTGCGAACGGTCTATTACTCTAATGTCGAAGCAAGGGGGCGGGGGGTGCGGGTGTACCCGGAAGTTGAGACGCACTGTGATTGGCCAGTAGTCACTTTGAGTGGCAGTTGGGGCAAACGCAGTCAGTGGGTCAAACACAGTCCCCACCAAAAATATTTACGATTCTGTCCCTATCGGTACATAACTCGGACGGCGCTGAGTCGACTAGCAGACCTTCGGCCGGTCGTTGCGGGCACTCGCGCCTGGAGGCGCTCGGGCGCAACTCCTCGGCCTCAAGGTCTGCTGAGTCGGCGCGCCTCCGTCATGGTCCAAAAATATACTTTATCGGCGAAAAAAAGAAGTCCGCGGATGACTGAAAAAGTTTCACCCCAAGCGGGAGTCGAACCCAGCCTACCAATGGTAGTGGGGTGGGAGTCTAGTGATTAGCGAGGTGCGCCACTGAGGCCGGTGCCGAAATTGGATATTTTGTTTGTATTAGAATGTGACGTCCTAACTCTTCTATTGTAGAAGAAAGAGGGCGGGGGCGCCTCGCCCCTTCGGGGCGAGGCTCCCGCCCCCTTGCTTCGACATTAGAGTAATACGCTGTTCGCGTCTAGGCTAGGCTAGCTAGTCGGCTGGCTGGCTGGCTTCTCAAGTGTTTTAATTAAAAACAAGTAGGGTTGCCAACCGTCCCGTAAAACACGGAATCGTCCCGTAGTTGAAAACTAAAAGACGCGTTCCGTATTGAACTGATACGGGACGCACTTTGTCCCGTATTTGCAATCAATATGAATAACAGGGCGATTTATTTGCCGTCAATCAGTGTTGCCAAGTATGGTGAGAGAAATGAGCCAGCCGACCTACAAAACAAGCCAAAAACAAGCCAAATTTTGCGGAAAAGCAGACTTGGCAACGCTGGCTATGAACCCATTGTCTGGGAGTGCGCTCAGCAGCTCATTGGCTCATTACTCATAACACGACCAATGAGAGTTAGCGCTTTCACGTTGCTAGGATACGTTCTGCCATGGTTACATGGTTGACACACCGCGCTGTTTTAAAATGTCTACACCGCGTCCTCTGAAGAGAAAACGCCTCCAAAAGCACAGAGGTGAGTGAGTGGGAAGAGGCAAACCCTTGGCTTGACAGCATCAGTGGAGATGTTTATGTCAGCGTATGTTTTATCTGGCGCATGGTGTAGTGCAGTGGTTTTCAACCAGTGGTCCGGCGACCACCAGTGGTCCTTGAGGGACTTCCAGGAGGTCCCCATGCAGCTAAATGATAGATAGGAACCAAATGGACCCTTTTGGGTCTGTAACTCTGAGAGTGTACAAATGGAACCAAATGGACCCGTTAACATTGATTTTATAATAAAAAATTGGGGTCCCAGAGATAGAAATGCCATTAAATGTAGGTCTGTAGTCTGTATGCATGTTAAACTGGGGGTCCTTGAAATTGAAATGGTTGAGAATCACTGCTAGAGCCGTAAAAATCGTCTCTTATTGGGGGTCCCTGGCATAATTTTTCAAACGGGGGTCCCTGGGCTAATGTGTGTCAATTTGGGGGTCCTTGACGCGAAAAAGGTTGAAAACCACTGGTGTAGTGGACTGGTTGACATCAGACAGCATGCCTCAGGAGAACAATATTCCAAAAATATAAGAACCCAAAGGACCCAAGCAGGTGTCACAGTTCTTCATGAATTAAACATCTCCCGAGATCGATTCGGTATGGGATATTACATCTTATCTGGTTGTGTTTTGAACAAGATGTCAGTATTTCTATTTACCTGCCCTAGCAGCCTACATATTGGCTGCTGATGTGGGCATAGTCTAGGCTATTTCAGTAGACTAATATGGTAATCGTTTATTAATGTTGTGTTTTTAAAGTGCTGTATATTTCATAACATAATCATACATAAAATAGGCCAGAACTTGACTTATTTAAAAGGTTAAAATGAGCAAAAGGTTGACCATTTGCTTGGAGAGACAGCCCCAGTAACAAAATGGGTGCCAGTCTGTCTAGATTTGAAGACAGTCTGATTTAAATCAGTCACACCTTGAAGTTCCTGCCTTTTGTTCTGAAGCAGAAGTTACAGGTCTTGAGTGTGAACCCAAAACAAGGGACCAAGCTATTCTTTTGTCTTAATTTGAATGAATTTCAATAACCATTGTTCCCCTGTGATAAGGCGGGTGGCCACAAGGCAACTGGGAAACTGCTGTGAAGTCACCTCTTGCTCGGATTCATTTTGCATACCTGTGTGAATAATCGTACAGGTTTTTAGCAACTGGCTTAAAGCACAAAGTTACTCCTAAAAGATTATTTATTCTGGGTGAAAACATATACTGAAGTAAAATGAACAAAGTCTTTATCTATGGCCTATGTGATTTTAACTAAAGTAGAAGCCAGGAGAAGTAAAAGTCTCCACACTGAATGGATTCCTGCGTTATTAAAAGCCTCATTGAGTAACTATTGTTTACAGATGAATGAGAACATGATTCTTGGTACCATTTTAAAGTGTATAATGTGCAGAGTATTAATCTCATAATGAAACTTAATTGTGAAATGTGGTTCTGTACTGAAAGCATATTATTGTGGAATTGATTTCAAGGCATTGTGTGTGACCCTATTAAAGATGCGCAGTTGGCTGCCCGCTCGGCCATGACGGATCAGCCTGTGATTGGTTGAAAATGAGGACAGGAGGGGCTCTGAAACCAAGGAGCCTATTTTGAAATCTAGAGTATATATGCGCCTGTTGAATGTGAAAGCAGGGTGCTGCTAAATTCTGGACCCTCTGGCAGTAACCTTTATGCTCCTTGTCGACAAATAAAGACACGGAGGAACCTTATCACCACGGACTAGTCTCCTTTGTTCTGCAACCCCACTAAAAGCTTGCGTTTATATTCCACGTTATTTAACCACGGTGTGTTACACAAAATATTCAACAGTTGGCGTTGTTCGGCAGACGATTTAACTATCCGCCTTAGGAGGACTTTTTCTGGATGTGTGGAGTTTTGTGCTGCTCAAACGGTGAGTGTTACTATAGCCACATTTCTGTGAAATGGTTTTATCTGAGGGGGTACTCGTTAAAGATCCTGTTGTTTTCTTGTATTCTGTGTACGCATTCGTGGCAACGTGCGCATTTATGGGGGATGTATGGATTGGGGAGGCCGTGAGGATAATGGGTACTTTGAAGTACAATAATACAGGTTTAGGGGCTCTATATGGGCTCACGGCTTGTTAGCGGCAGTACAACACATGTGTAATTTGGTATGCTGGTTATGCGCATAAAGAGGATGCAGAACCTCTTGTGTAATATGGCTTAAACGTACCTTGTTGCGATATTGAGAACTGAGGCATTGAAAGTTGGGGCTTCGCTTTTATAGCCTTCCCGTGAAAATTTAACTGTAAATAATGGTATGGGGACTTAGTGGCAATCTGTGTGTCCTCAAAACGTGCTCATAGTGGCACGCTGGCGTAAGGGCTGGTCACTCGTGGCCTTGACTGTGTCTTGGGAACAATGGAAGATACTTGTGATTATGAATATTATTCTCGGCATAAGTCTAACAATTAGTCGAGTCAAATCGTTGAGTAGTTTAGCAGAATAGGGTTGAATTCGTATGGTTATGTATTTTGTAGTGTTCTACCGTGTAGGGATAAGAGAGATACATTTTAGATGTTACCCGAGTGTGAGAGGATAAGCCAGCTCCGTTATACCTATGTGTGGCATTTGAAATGCCATGTTTATTTTTTACATGGATCCCGGTTATCAGCTTTATGCGTTTGTACAGGCGCATGGAGACGCCGGCGCGCGCTAGACTACGAGTGCTAGACGCCCGTAAAATGTCTATGACTAGAGGTGTAGTAGCATATGGAATGCTAAGAGGCATGAATCGTTCGTTCGGCTATAGGTGATACTTTTGTTGGAGGTGAAGGGCGATGGATGAAAAAGTGGCGATGTGTTTTTTAACGACTCGTTAAGCCCGGTCTTTATCCCTGGGGAAAGTGTTGGTGTAGGCCAGGAATATAGCATTGTGAATGCTGAAGTAAAAAGATGATATTTGATGAAATTATGTTTGGTTTCTGTTTAGGAGTACATGCGAAATGCGTTGCGTTTATGATTGGGGCTGGTTAAGTGGCTCTGCAAACACTTTTATGTTTCTGGTGAAACTTGCTCTTGTTGTGAATGTCACTAAGGCTTATCTTTTCTCAGCATGTAAATTTGGCTGGCTAATTCTCCTTCTTCCATTGTGCTCTTTTTGGTGAAATACAGCTCATGTCTGTATCTTTTCTGTTATTGTTTTTTTTTTTTCTCTTTCTCTTTCAAACTAGCTTTTGCTAGTCTGTAGTTTTTCTATACAATGTCCTGTGATAATTGACTATATCTGGAGCTGTTTCGTTTTCCAAACTTTTAAATAAGTTACGCTTAGTTGTCTTGATTTTCTGCAAATCTTCAGTTCAATTGCAAGCCAGTTAATAGTGGATATATTTTTATATATCTGCAAGATGTTAAGTACAGGTAGTTGACTGAGTATTTGCAGAGGGGAAGATAATTAGCCTGGTTACCGTACCCGTTTGGATTTATAACAATATCATAGGACTTCATGTTACAGTAACCGACAATAATAGGTTTCTCTTTCTACATATCCCATTCATGATTACACTGTGGTGTGGTGCTTGTGCACGTTGGTCTGTTGGGTTATTATGATTAGATTTGTAGTAGGCCCGATCGTTTTCACCTCTCTTAGTCACACGGGTGAGCCATAATATTGGGGCTTCGGCGTGTAATGATTGTCCTTTGGTGGTTACATTTGGTGCTGAGATCGAATTCTAAGTATTTTGGCTACAGTGGTCTAGCGGTTTTGCGGCCATCTTGCTTTGTAGTTTTTTTTGGGAGTCGCTTTGTGGTTCCCTTTAAGTCTGAAAATCTTCTTTTGTTTCCTTTGTTCTCTTTTTGGCTGTTTCCAGTTCATAGGCCAGATCAATATTTAATTAAGAGTTTTTCGTGACCTACACTAATACCTTTGCATGAACTAAATTGAGTGAATGAGTAACACCTCTTGTGTGAGTGTATTGACTGGAAGGGGTGCATGTTTTATTTCTTAGGAAAGTGTAGGGACGTTTTTTCCAAAATCTTCTCGTGCTAGGAAGGAATGGAGATGCTGAGGAGGAGGTGAACGGATAGGTGATAAGCTGTCAGAGGAATCAGGCTGTCAGAACCGGGTGTCGAGGAGAGGTCAAACGAATCATGTCGGCGGAGGTCCACACGGGATGACAGTGGCTACAAGTGACAACCTCGACCCATTACTGTTCCTGCTGCCAAAAGTGAGACAGCTACACCAGGAAGGGACTCTACCCCCGCCATCAGCTCTACAGGAGACCAGGGTGTGGCCTCATAGCGATCCAGAAGGGGACGGGGCCTCAGATCTAGGAGATGACTGCAAAAGACGAGAAGGTCTACTGTTTCAACTCAGCTCTGCAAACCAGGGGCGGTGTGAATCTTCAACCTGAGGTCAACTTCTCATCTGTCTACTCATCGAACTACAACACTACACGACGGCAGAAGGATAGAGCCACAGACGTCAAGCGGACGGCTAGATGTTCCAGAATCCAGATCTGCAGGACTTGGAGATTCAACCAAGTTTCCATACCCTCTCTCAGTGGAGGGGTGATTTTTGGCGATCCGTGTAAGTTTTCACACGCCTTTTGCAAGCACAGAGAAATGCCCCAGTAAGTGTCATTGGAAAATGACACTACACCCCCACGCTTCATCATTTTCACCACACCCCCCTTTTCTTTTTCCCTTGTCCCAAGCTGTGAACAGTTTTTTTGCTTCAATGACTGAACATTCCATAAATACAGGAACAAGAAGAAGATTGCGTTTGTTAGTATAGGCGAAAAAAGAAAAAATACAGAAGTTCCTTCTGTAAGCGCGTGAACCTCCTGTAAACCACATATCGTAATGTATTCATGATGTCTTTTTTTGATTATGCTTGTTGCAGGTTGTAATGAGATACAGACTATGCTTGATATTAATTGGTTTATTTGATGAATTGTTTTGGTTTTATTTTATTGCAAAGGTTAAATTTGATTTGTGCTTCATTCATGGCGGTTTAATAATTTGACTGGTCTCTAGTGTATTGTTGTGATGTGCTGACCCGGTTGTGTTGAGATCAAGGTTTTTCTTTGAGAGATTACGACCCACGAGTGCACGCGTGGGAGAGTCGCTACTTTGGCCAAGAAGCGAACTCGTTCGTATTCTTTTCGGGGAGAAATTGAGATTGAACACGACTGGAGTGGCATGCCGCGACTATATATATTGGATCTGTCAAATGATTCTCTAGCTATTGAGGAAACGAATGTGGTTCGCGACACAAACGTGCCTTGGTTGATAGACATCTTATTCAGTTGAACTAAGCCAATGAGTGAGATACAGATGGAGCTGATTTTAAAAATTAAGGTTTTGGTTTTATTTTTTGATTTGTATAGGTTACCATTCTACAATCAAGAGGGGTATTGCATACACTAACTTTTTGCAGGTTGTTTCCCAGGCAGAGGTTTGGATTATGATTTTGTGCTGAAATATATCCTAAAGCTCTGATTTACAGAAGACGTTATAAGTCTTCTGAGAGGGGTTATGCTGTATATTTCATAACATAATCATACATAAAATAGGCCAGAACTTGACTTATTTAAAAGGTTAAAATGAGCAAAAGGTTGACCATTTGCTTGGAGAGACAGCCCCAGTAACAAAATGGGTGCCAGTCTGTCTAGATTTGAAGACAGTCTGATTTAAATCAGTCACACCTTGAAGTTCCTGCCTTTTGTTCTGAAGCAGAAGTTACAGGTCTTGAGTGTGAACCCAAAACAAGGGACCAAGCTATT
>NC_139961.1:442379-457379 GCF_963454915.1 Gymnoscopelus microlampas | reverse complement strand
AAATATTACAGAATGTATTTAAATATTATAGAATATATTCTAAATATTATAGAATATATTTTAAATATTACAGAATGTATTTAAATATTATAGAATATATTCTAAATATTATAGAATATATTTTAAATATTACAGAATGTATTTAAATATTATAGAATATATTCTAAATATTATAGAATATATTTTAAATATCATAGAATATATTTTAAATATTATAGAATATATTTTAAATATTATAGAATATATTTTAAATATTACAGAATGTATTTAAATATTATAGAATATATTTAAATATTACAGAATGTATTTAAATATTATAGAATATATTTAAATATTACAGAATGCATGTTAAACACATAGAATGCATTATTAAACACAGAATGCATGTTAATCATATATTTCCACAGACTCATGAGAGCCAGGACCTGCTGGTACCAGAGAAGGAGGAGGAGTACACCTCCCCTAACGAGGGGAACACCTCCCCTAACGAGGGGAACACCTCCCCTAACGAGGGGAACACCTCCCCTAACGGGCAGCAGATCAAGGTCAGTGAGGAGCAGACTTAGCTGTGGTCCACAGCGTTAGAAGGAGGTTCTCCTTTAACATTATGGTCTGTCTGTCTGTCTGTCTGTCTGTCTGTCTGTCTGTCTGTCTGTCTGTCTGTCTGTCTGTCTGTCTGTCTCTTAGCCATGGTTCACATGACGCTCGTCTGTCACATGGACCAGGGCCGGACTGGGACCAAAATTCAGCCCTGGCCATTTTGGTCCGAAAAGGCCCACAGGGTTGCCAGATCTGCTTATTATAATTTCCCCGCATTTTTTTTGTTTGTTGAAAATAGCAGATCTACAAGCTCACAACGCGTCGCATCGCGACGCGTTGTGAGCTTGTAGATCTGCTATTTTCAAATAGCTGATGTATAATGTTAAAGTGCTCATGTTGGCCCATAGTCGCTTCTTTTGTGGGCTGCTTTTCCTAGACCTGGTTGCTTGTTTCTCTCACAGAATCTGGCAACACTGGTGGCCCAGCGGCCCACCGGGCATATATATGCCCGGTGGGCCAAATGGCCAGTCCGCCCCTGACATGGACACACTTGTTCCTGTTTGTTTGTTTTTTTACATTTACATAAACGTTCACATTTCAAATATAAAGTGCTGACCTCACGGCCAACGGGCCAAGGATGTAACAAGTTGAGCCGGTGAAGGTCTAAGTACCCGTATCTTCCGTATTGTTCAATAAAAAGCATTTTAATCCCATCGCCGGCCATTTTCTCTGAAGTTTCTCTGATGCTTTCAACTACGCGACCCTATTGGTTGGGAGGTGTATTGCACCCTGATACATTACCAAAAAAATAATAATAATAATAGAAAATGGCCGCCGATCGGCTTAAAATGCTTTTTATTGAACAATATGGAAGTTATTATGATTATATTAACTGTAAAGTATTGTTTTAATAGTAACATGTTTTAAAATGTTACTATTAAAACAATGCTTTACAATTGAGATAATTATAATAACTTCCATATTGTTTTGGGGAGCACAGGAGGCGCAGTCGGTAGCGCTGTCGCGTCACAGCTAGAAGGTCCTGGGTTCGATTCCCGCCGGGGACGCTGTGGGCGCTGGGGGCGTGTCTTCTCCTCCGCGTCATCAGCGCCCATACCCTAGGTGGGGGTTGGCGAAAGGGCCTACTCTGTGTGGAGTTTGCATGTTCTCCCCGTTTCTCCTAGGGCAGTGGTTCTCAAACATTTTCATGTCAAGGACCCCCAAATTGACACTTATTAGCCCGCGGACCCCCATTTGAATAGATATGCCAGGGACCCCCCATAAGAGAAGATTTTTACAGCTCTATAGCAGTGATTCTCAACCATTTTGATTTCAAGGACCCCCAGTTTGACATGCTTTAGGGCTACGGACCCCCATTTAATGGCATTCCTATCTCTGGGACCCCAATTCATATTGTAAAATCAATGTTAATGTAACTCTGAGAGTGTATTTGGTTCCATTTGTACACTCTCAGAGTTACAGCCCCATAAGGGTCCATTTGGTTCCATTTGTACACTCTCAGTGTTACAGACCCATAAGGGTCCATTTGGTTCCTGTCCATCATTTAGCTGGGTACCCCCTGGAACCCCCTCAAGTACCCCTGGGGGTCCCCGGACCCCACTTTGAGAACCAACGTCCTAGGGTATTTAATACCCTCACAAAAACATGTAGTAATCCTGGCCACTATATACTGCCTCCCCCTGGTCAGCCGGGGCGCCTGATGGAGGGGAAAAGGAACTGGTTGGAATAACGTGTTCCTTCCACGCGCTACGTCTAACCAGGGAAACTCCCCCCTGTCAGGTGACAAGAAGGTCAGTTGGCTCTCATGCATTGAAGGAGGCATGAGCTCGGCCCTGGCCTCCCAAGGCTGGTGGGGGGAGTGTAGCGCCCAGGATCACTTAGCAAATTGGCCCCGGGTGAAAAAAGGGGTTACAAAAATCGAGGGATAAAATTATAAAAAAAATAGTAACATGTTTTGTCAATCCTAGTGTGCGTTATTTCGGTTGTTTAGGTTTAGTTAAAGGAGAACTTCGCTCACCTGTATCTTTTTAATTGGTCCTCACTAATGCTGATTGTAAGGTGACATCATGTCTGTCTGCTCACTCTGTGTTCTCATTGGAGGACTGTGGACACTTCAGAAACCTGTCTACCAGTGACATCATCGACGGGGAATCCAAACTAAGAGAAGCTACGGCCTTTCTCTTCCTGGGAAGATGAAATATTAGCCTGGTAAACCCTCCCTCCAGAAATCTCATTTCCATTTGATTTCTGGAGTGAGTCTGGCTTGATCCGCCTTTCTGCAATATTGGCTCTGTACGCCGACCTGACGAGCCTATCAGCGTCGTCGCACATCGTTCTGTGATTGACAGCGACAGTTGGCCAATCAGGTGGCGAGTTCGAGTGAGCCCGAATGAAGCCGAGTGCAGCCTGAGTGCCTCCGACAAAAGACGAACGGCAGCCATTGTTGTTGTCCGAGTGCCTTCACGTCTTACTTCCGTTTTTAAAACGGTCTCAAACTTCGTTTTTGAGGCACGTAATTTACTATTAAGATATCGTTTGGATAGAATTTAGTTGTTTAACTTCATATATGTGGTCAATTAATCATGACAGAGCCTATTTAAAAATATAAATTCAGAGAACCGGCAGGGGCGGGGAGTGACACGCATGTATCCCAATAAGGCAACCTATTTTGGGCATGGCCGTCCCAAAAGTTCCGTTGCGTCACATAGTCTGGAGGTGGTCAAAATGAACTGCTGATTGGCTGAAGGGGAAAAACGATCATTGGCTGAAGGGGTTGTCAGTCAACGGTATTACTCCCGCCCAACTCCAGCCCACAGCCAATATTGCAGAAAGGCGGATCAGGCCAGACTCACTCCTGAAATCAAATGGAAATGAGATTTCCGGAGGGAGGGTTTACCAGGCTAAACCACAGACGTACGTTCAGGGAGATTATAGATACATTTATGTTAATAAGATGACCTGCTCCTCCTCCCTCCAGCAGGACGGGCCGGTCAGCTACAACCCAGACAAGATGACCCAGGGCCCGGTCAACGCCATCACTGTGCTCACCCTGCTGGACAAGCTGGTCAACATGCTGGACACAGTGCAGGAGAACCAGCACAAGATGGAGGTATAGAGTACCATACAGCTACATGCTAACATGCTAACATAACATGCTGGACACAGTGCAAGAGAACCAGCACAAGATGGAGGTATAGAGTACCATACAGCTACATGCTAACATGCTAACATAACATGCTGGACACAGTGCAGGAGAACCAGCACAAGATGGAGGTATAGAGTACCATACAGCTACATGCTAACATGCTAACATAACATGCTGGACACAGTGCAAGAGAACCAGCACAAGATGGAGGTATAGAGTACCATACAGCTACATGCTAACATGCTAACATAACATGATGCTTATGATGCGATAACGTGAGGACATGGGGGGCGTGGTGAGGGGGCATCCAGGCTGACGTGATTGGTTGATTGTTTTCAGGTGCGTCAAGAGGACATGGGGGGCGTGGTGAAGGGCATCCAGGCCGACATGACCAAACTGTCTAAGAACCACAGCCACACCTCCAACACCGTCAGCAAGCTGCTGGACAAGAGCCGCAAGGTGTCTGTCACAATGAAAGAGGTAAATATATATTATAATATATACATATACACACCACATACAGATGTGCCATTTCAAAACTTCAAATGTCCTGCCATCGCTAAGACAGTACATTTTCAGGGGATTCCCAGGGCAATAAGAGGGACAAAGAAGTGCATTTAAAATGCTGAATTATTTTGATGATCACTGCTTTTATGATGCTAATTAATTTGAGCAACTGGTCAAATCACCTTTCGCCTCATAATGAGTCTGACACCTTCTTCAACACACATTCTTTTGTTCTCATGTACATGGATGTCTGTTGAAGGGAAAAACGGGGGTGTGTAGTGACAACTTCTTTTCAGGGGCAAAACAGTGCATTTTTAAGGGCAGAACAGGGAGGAAAAAAATCATTTTCAGGGCACTTTCAGGGAAACAGTAACGTGTGAAGTTTTGAAGTGGCACATCTGTAGGTAGGGAACGAAAACTACTAATCACCAGAAGTCTGAAGTGCATTTCCTGTAAAAAACAAGCAACTAAGAGTATACCTAGAGCTAAGGTAAAAGTGCTATATATCAGCTATCTACTGTCTTAAACACATGAGACAAAATAGCTAAATCAAATGAGCACGAGCTAAAACAAATAAGTGTATCGACTAAACAAGATCCAATAAAACAATACAACAATAAAACAAGAGTTCGTACAACTAGTTAACAACAAGTAGGCCAGACAAAGAGGAAGGGCAGTGTTTCCTGAAGAGGTGGGTTTTCAGCCTGCGGTGGCTCAGGCAGAATACAGGGTTCCTCCAGTAAGTTGAATTACACACTGAAGTCACACTGTCCCCGGAGAGACTTATAACACCTTGACACTGTGAATCCCCTACTTGTCCAAGGCTTCAGGTGAAACTGCCTTTAATGGGCTCTCAGCTGAGACCTAGCAATAGAAGCAAGCTAAATAACAACTACTTATAAGCTAAACCAACTATACTATACAACTATACAACTAGACAACACTGACACTTTAGAATAGTGGTTTTCAACCAGTGGTCCGGGGACCACCAGTGGTCCTTGAGGGAGTTCCAGGGGGTCCCCGGCTAAATGATGGACAGGGACCAAATGGACCCTTATGGGTCTGTAACTCTGAGAGTGTACAAATGGAACCAAATGGACCCTAACGGGTCCATTTGGTTCCATTTGTACACTCTCAGAGTTACATTAACATTGTTTTTATAATAAAAATTGGGGTCCCAGAGATATAAATTCCATTAAATGGGGGTCCGTAGCCCCTAATGCATGTTAAACTGGGGGGTCCTTGAAATTAATATGGTTGAGAATCACTGCTAGAGCCGTAAAAATCGTCTCTTATTGGGGGTCCCGGGCATAACTTTTCAAATGGGGGTCCGTGGGCTAATGTTTGTCAATTTGGGGGTCCTTGACGCAACAACGGTTGAAAACCACTGCTTTAGAACAAAGTACAGCTACTTAAAGCAACCTGCTGTTGTAAGAGAATATACTCAAACTCTCTACGTGGCTCAGGCAGAATACAGGGTTCCTCCAGAAGTTGAATTACACACACACACACACACACACACACACACACACACACACACACACACACACACACACACACATACCACTACACACTACACACACACACCACTACACACTACACACACACATACCACTACACACTACACACACATACCACTACACACTACACACACACACACCACTACACACTACACACACATACCACTACACTAACTATTATATTCTTTTTTATTATGTTCTATTACTATAGAGCTGTAACTATTTATATATATATATGCTAACCTACGTAGCCTGATGCTAAACTCTTTAGCCTGATGCTAACCTACTTAGCCTAGTGCTAACCTACGTAGCTTGATGCTAACCTACGTAGCTCTGGCCAGATGAACAGTTCACTATGTGAGTGACCCCAAACCCCTTAACCCCTTAACCCCCTAACCCTAACCCTAACCAAATAACCAGCCTAGCCTGTAACCTACCTAACACACACACACACACACACACACACACACACACACACACACACACACACACACACACACACACACACACACACACACACACACACACACGCGGTGTGTTGCCTGGGGCTTTTGAAGCAGGAAATGAGCAGCATGGAATGAACCTGAGAACCAGACAGATGCTCACACTGTGTGTGTGTGTGTGTGTGTGTGTGTGTGTGTGTGTGTGTGTGTGTGTGTGTGTGTGTGTGTGTGTGTGTGTGTCTGTGTGTGTGTGTGTGTGTGTGTGTGTGTGTGTGTGTGTCTGTGTGTGTGTGTATGTGTGTGTCTGTGTCTGTGTCTGTGTCTGTGTCTGTGTGTGTGTGTGTGTGTGTGTGTGTGTGTGTGTGTGTGTGTGTGTATGTGTGTATGTGTAGGTGCGCGATAAGATGGAGAGACAAGCAGGTCAGGTGAAGAAGCTGGAGGCCAATCACGCTCATCTGCTGAAGAGGAACAACTTCAAAGTTCTCATCTTCCAGGTTAGTGTGTGTGTGTGTGTGTGTGTGTGTGTGTGTGTGTGTGTCTGTCTGTCTGTCTGTCTGTCTGTCTGTCTGTCTGTCTGTGTGTGTGTGTGTGTGTGTGTGTGTGTGTGTGTGTGTGTGTGTGTGTGTGTGTGTGTGTGTGTGTGTGTGTGTGTGTGTGTGTGTGTCAGCGGTGTAAAGTAACTAAGTACATGTACTCAAGTACTGTACTTAAAGTACAATTTTGAGGTGCTTTTACGTGTTTCCCATTTTCTGTACTTTTACTCGACTACTCCACTACATCTCAGAGGAAAGTCTTTTTAGCGGTGCCAACCGCTCTACACTTGACTTTGTCCGTATGTTATGTCCGTTTGTTTGTAGCACGGGATGAGCACGGCAAAGAAGCAACACATACAAACACACACACGCACACGCACACGCACACGCACACACACAGACTTGGAGATTGCCTATGCCATCTCTCCTCTCATTGGCCACACGTGCCACTGCTTATCAAAGACGTATGTTATGTCCGTCCGTCCGTATGAGCACGGGATGAGCACGGGATTTTAAACAGCTATAACTCCAGTTTGCAGCATGCCACCAAGTCCACATTTGGTATGTGGACTTAGACCACCAATAGGGACGAACTGAAATGAGTTAAACCCCGCCCCAAAGGCACCGCTTCCTTCACACAGGGTGTGATTTTTTTTACTCCAGTACAATTATTTGAAAACTTCAATACTTTTACTTAAGAAGAACATTTGAGTACTTTTTCCACCACTTCTCGTGTGTGTGTGTGTGTGTGTGTGTGTGTGTGTGTGTGTGTGTGTGTGTGTGTGTGTGTTATTCCACGTAGAGGAAAACATGAGTTCCGCTGGTTTCCCCCGCTGAGGTGTGTGTGTGTGTGTGTGTGTGTGTGTGTGTGTGTGTGTGTGTGTGTGTGTGTGTGTGTGTGTGTGTGTGTGTGTGTGTGTGTGTGTGTGTGTATGTGCGTGTGTGGGTGGGGTTTTGGAAGAGACAGGCAAAGGAATGAGTGGGATTGCCCCACACACACACACACACACACACACACACACACACACACACACACACACACACACACACACACACAGTGACTGCAGTCTCCAACATTTGGCACCCGACTGTACATTCCTTCTCTTTGGCAAGAAGTTCTCTCTCTCTCTCTCTCTCTCTCTCTCTCTCTCTCTCTCTCTCTCTCTCAGTGAAATATTTATATTACAGTACAGGTAGTTCTGACCTCGCTATTGTTTGAAATAGACTCTCCAGCCGTGCCTAAGGGAACATGACAGTCATCACACCCAGCCGTTAAGATGTGAGAACAGATTAATCATGATTTATGCTGTTTAGACGCTGTTTCAGCAGAGCAGCAGCAGCAAGCCGGGCTCAGCGTTGCCAGATGTTGCGAGAGAAATAAGCAACCAGTTTTATGAGAACAAAGCCCAAAAGAAGCAACTTCTAGGCCACATGCATGAGCACTTAAAACCTATGCTAATTTTTTGAAGCAAGCCTAAGCAAGTACACTTTAGAAACAAGCCCCCAGGAAACGCAACCCGGCCACAACGACCGACATTTTACAAGAAACTTTACAGAAAAACAATATATATATATATACAATATATATATATATATATTTTTTTAGGATTTAGATTTTTTTTAGAGGCGGCCTCAGGTCTTAATGGGTTAAGAAATGATGAATTTCAATCCAATATTTGAGTTACAATGAGATTGAGCTGCCAGTTAAAGGGGCTACACCATGAATTTCATTTTTTTTTTAGGTTTTTAGTATTTTTTGGGCTCCCCAGTGTCTCTTGTACCCAAATTTTTTTTTTTTTTTAACATTCAGTCATTCATGCTCATTTCATGGATTTCCTGAATGGGCGTGTCTGAACAGGCCATTTCAGAATGGCAGGGCAAGTGATGTCACTTGATGATGGCCAGACAGAATTGCTCAGTAGCTCCCCCCCTGCCCAATAGGACGTTTTGGTATTGCAGCTGAAAAAGCTTGGAATGACAGACAGTCAGATTGTGAGAAAAAATATCTGGATGTTTTTTGGGCTTACAACCTGTTTAAAACGTATTAGGGGGCAATATTTATATATAATATATATTTTTTGAATTCATGGTGTAGCCCCTTTAAATCTCCTTTCTCTGCGTGGTAATTATTCAGTCACACACTCTGTCACACAGCCTGATCCATCTGAATGGGTCCGGACTGACTGAGTAAAAACAGGGACTAGTTGTGTGTGTCAGACCCAGTGTATTTCAGGATAACAACAGATAACAACAGATAAGCCACCTCTTAACTTTTCCTGCCAAAAACGAGATTTCTCTTTTTTTTTCGTAGCTTTTTTAAATTTTTCGTTTATTACAAAGGAAGCAGGAGATAACGCGACGCGAAGATTTTCTGCTCCATTCACTTCAATGTTAAAAAAAAATCACATTTTACCTATTCTTGCAATGTATTTTCTCCGGGAGGGAAGGGGGTAGATTGTGTATATATTCTGGCAGTTAAAGGACGACTTCACCACTTTTCAACCTATCTTCATATAATAGTTCCTCACTAATGCTCATGATAAAATGATTTAAAAAAATGTTCTACCTGGTCTGTGTCTCATAGGAGGGCTGTGGACAGTCCAGAAACCCGTCTACCAGTGACATCATCGTTAGGCAGGATATTTTTTTCCAAAAAGATTACAATTTTTTTATTCAGATTTTTATTAAGGCGAGAACAATGGGATCTTTTATTGCAAGTTTCCAGGAATACAAAGCCTGCAGTTTCTATTAGCTTGGATTCCCCATCGATGATGTCACTGGTAGACGGGTTTCTGAACTGTCTACAGCCCTCCTCTGAGACACAGACTGATTAGAAAAAAATTGTACCATTTTATCATGAGCATTAGTGAGGACCTATTATATGAAGATATGTTGAAAAGTGGTGAAGTCGTCCTTTAATATGACGCAAAAATTGTAATCAAACAGGAGTGTAGTGGGCGTAGGAAGAGCCTACAGACACTGTGGTCTGTAAAGAATGCGTGATGATGAAACCCTCACAGCTCAAACACAGCGCTGCCTGAAACACAAACCACTTCATTTCTTAACGAGACAAACTGAATGAACTGAATCAGACATGATTAAAACCTCTGTATCACCTGTGGCTAATTAAACACATATGTGCCAGTAGCATGTCTGTCTGTCTGTCCGTCTGTCTGTCTGTCTGTCTGTCTGTCTGTCTGTCTGTCTGTCTGTCTGTGGCTCTGTCTGTCTGTCTGTCTGTCTGTCTGTCTGTCTGTCTGTCTGTCTGTCTGTCTGTCTGTCTGTCTGTCTGTGGCTCTGTCTGTCTGTCTGTCTGTCTGTCCGTCTGTCTGTCTGTCTGTCTGTCTGTCTGTCTGTCTGTCTGTCTGTCTGTCTGTCTGTCTGTCTGTCTGTCTGTCTGTCTGTGGCTCTGTCTGTTTGTCTGTCTGTCTGTCTGTCTGTCTGTCTGTCTGTCTGTCTGTCTGTCTGTCTGTCTGTCTGTCTGTCTGTCTGTCTGTGGCTCTGTCTGTCTGTCTGTCTGTCTGTCTGTCTGTCTGTCTGTCTGTCTGTCTGTCTGTCTGTCTGTCTGTCTGTGGCTCTGTCTGTCTGTCTGTCTGTCTGTCTGTCTGTCTGTCTGTCTGTCTGTCTGTCTGTCTGTGTCTCATTGTCTGTCTGTATGTCCCATGTCTGTGGCTCTGTGTGTCTGTCTGTCTGTCTGTCTGTCTGTCTGTAACATTGTGTGACAAATGCATGAGTTAAAGGAGTAGTTCATCAAAAAGTGACTTATTTCCTACACACCCCATGAAGCCTTGAATTCACGGAGATCTTTTAGTTTTTGTTGCTTTTCCCCGAGACAATAATGTGATGACCGGTGGAGTCATGTGTCTCCTGTGTTAACTGTGCATAACTGAATAGGATGTTTTAATATCAGTTATTATGGTGGTACTTGGAGAGACAGATATATTCTGAGGTGGTACCTACTACCTGGTGTAAAAAGGTTTGAGAACCACTATATCTCTCTCTCTCACTCTCACACACTCACTCTCTCTCTCTCTCTCTCTCTCTCTCTCTCTCTCTCTCTCTCTCTCTCTCTCTCTCTCTCTCTCTCTCTCTCTCTCTCTCTCTCTCTCTCTCTCTCTCTCTCTCTCTCTCTCTCTCTCTCTCTCTCTCTCTCTCTTTCTTTCTCATATAGTGATGGTGCTTACAGTGGGGTGCTTACAGCCAATCAGAACACTTGTTGTTGGCCTGTATTGACCAGTAACAGAACAGCTCGAAGCATCTTAACTTTTTGAAATTCTTTGAATATATATATATATTTTTAAGGCAAACGTTTGTCAAATGTTCATTATTTAAACTATTTGTTAAATGTCTTCTGAATCCTAAGCCATTGGTTCTCAAAGTGGGGTCCGGGGACCCCCAGGGGTACTTGAGGCGGTTCCAGGGGGTCCCCAGTTAAATGATGGATAGGAATCAAATGGATCCTTATGGGTCTGTAACTCTGAGAGTGTACAAATGGAACCAAATGGACCCTAACGGGTCCATTTGGTTCCATTTGTACACTCTCAGAGTTAAATTAACATTGATTTTATAATATAAATTGGGGTCCCAGAGGTATAAATGCCATTAAATGGGGGTCCGTAGCCTAATACATGTCAAACTGGGGGTCCTTGACATTAAAATGGTTGAGAATCACTGCGAGAAAGCCGTATAAATCTTCTCTTATTGGGGTCCCTGGCTTATGTTTTCAAATGGGGGTCCGCGGGCTAATAAGTGTCAATTTTGGGGTCCTTGACATGAAAAGGTTTGAGAACCACTGTCCTAAGCGTCTTGTTGTTATAATATCAGTGGTGCTCAAACTCCTTCTTGTCAAAAAAAACTAAAATGTTTAAAAAAAAATATGTGTCTTTAACACAAATGTTTCAGATTTTTCAAAAAATAGCAGATCTACAAGCTTGTAGATCTGCTATTTTATTTTGAATAACCAAATAAATGTATAAACTAGGGGTGTGCCGATACACTAATTTCACCAAACGATACGATACGATATTTGTCTCACAACTTCGATACGATTTCGATACGATACGATACGCACTTTTTATTATGAAAATATATGGGGGAGAAAAAAAGTAAATGCAAACAAATAATTCTGTTTTTGCATTATTCAGACATGCAAACTTGTAGCTTTTCAGCAACAATAGTCGTTTTCAATCCAAATAGGGCAATAGTGTGACACCTGACCCGAACAAAAAACAACATGTTGTCACCCTTTTCACCTCGGGGCTGTTTGCATGCCTGATTATTATTATTGTAGTAAAAAAAAACAATATTTTTTTTTTCTAAAACGATACATATCGTCGCGAAAACGTATCGCGATATATCGTGGGACGATATATCGGCACACCCCTAGTATAAACGACACAGATGCCTTCCCGGTCTTAATGATTAAAAAGGCAAAAAAGTCAAGAAACGGTCAGGAGGGATTACGACTAATTTGTTTAAAAAGTTCAAAGGTTGAATTTGTTTGTATTTGTGACTTTCTTCACATGTTGTTTTTAAACATGACTCTCTCTCTCTCTCTCTCTCTCTCTCTCTCTCTCTCTCTCTCTCTCTCTCTCTCTCTCTCTCTCTCTGTCTCTCTCTCTCTCTCTCTCTCTCTCTCTCTCTCTCTCTGTGTGGATATTGTATTTAGACTTTTATGCCCATATATGGTTATCTGCTTCTGGCAGGGAATGAACTATAAAATATCTGTATGGAAACACACACACACACACACACGCACGCACGCACGCACGCACGCACGCACGCACGCACGCACGCACGCACGCACGCACGCACGCACGCACGAGAGAGAGAGAGAGAGAGAGAGAGAGAGAGCGCGATACTGTACTTCTCACCCTCTAATGAAGAGTGTGTGTGTGTGTGTGTGTGTGTGTGTGTGTGTGTGTGTGTGTGTGTGTGTGTGTGTGTGTGTGTGTGTGTGTGTGTGTGTGTGTGTGTGTGTCATGGGGCCCATTCTAGCGGCATCATGCCAGGGGGAGTTATGATTGGTCATAGCGTGGTTTGGTTGTCGTGGCAACAGCCTGTGAGGAATTCAATCGTCTGTCTGTCTGTCCTACTGTCTGTCTCTCCTACACTGTCTGTCTCTCAGCTGTCCTACTGTCTGTCTCTCCTACACTATCTGTCTCTCAGCTGTCCTACTGTCTGTCTCTCCTACACTGTCTGTCTCTCAGCTGTCCTACTGTCTGTCTCTCCTACACTGTCTGTCTCTCAGCTGTCCTACTGTCTGTCTCTCCTACACTGTCTGTCTCTCAGCTGTCCTACTGTCTGTCTCTCCTACACTATCTGTCTCTCAGCTGTCCTACTGTCTGTCTCTCCTACACTGTCTCTCATTTTAAAACACAAATGTGTTTTACCTCACACTGAGGAATACATTCCTGAGGGTGTGTGTGTGTGTGTGTGTGTGTGTGTGTGTGTGTGTGTGTGTGTGTGTGTGTGTGTGTGTGTGTGTGTGTGTGTGTGTGTGTGTGTGTGTGTGTGTGTGTGTGTGTGTGTGTGTACACAGTGCACGTCTCATTATCGGCAACACTAAACATTCTTCTACTCCCCAAAATAACCTGCATTCCTCTGTGATGCTAGTGTGTGTGTGTGTTATCTGTGTGTGTGTGTGTGTGTGTGTGTGTGTGTGTGTGTGTGTGTGTGTGTGTGTGTGTGTGTGTGTGTGTGTGTGTGTGTGTGTGTGTGTGTTGTGTGGACGAAGCGTGGGGTTGTGTGATTAGATGTACACACTGCACTGCCAGCCACTGAGACAGACAGACAGACAGACAGACAGACAGACAGACAGACAGACAGACAGACAGACAGCTCTGCGATGGCTTTGCGACCGTTTTCAAAAATATCGATCTGGTTAGTTATTCGGCCCTGCATGTCGCAGACAGTCACAGGACATCAGGCCGTATACGAAAGGGTCTACGAGGAGATCCACGCTACGGCCAATGAGAGCACACTACAGCCACCGTGGCTAGGGGTGTGTCGCGGCGCTGGACCTGACCGCAACAAACAGTCCCTACCCGCAATGTTACCGTCCAGTCCTGTATTAAGTTAACATTATAAAACTAAATGAGAGAGAGAGTGAGCGAGCCTGGTGGGCTGTTTATTTTAGTGTCTGTGTGTGTGTGTGTGTGTGTGTGTGTGTGTGTGTGTGTGTGTGTGTGTGTGTGTGTGTGTGTGTGTGTGTGTGTGTGTGTGTGTGTGTGTGTGTGTGTGTGTGTGTGTGTGCGTGTGCATTGCCAGATGTTGCGAGAGAAATAAGCAACCGGGTCTATGAAAACAAGCCCAAGAAAAGGCCACTCGAGCACTTTAAACCCATTTACAAATACATTGGATGTTTGAAAATAGCCGATCTACAAGCTCACAACGCGTCGCAGCTATTTTTCAAAGAAAGATCTTTGAGAAAATTGTGGAATATTTTCCAAATCCACACAGATCTTGTGTGGGGGGTCTGTGGCACAACATATCTTCAGAAGGTCTGTGGACCAATATTAATTAATATTAATTTTAATTAATCACGGGGGGGCAGACATGGATTAAAATGAATTGGAATCAAAACAAATACGTGGTTGTATTGGGTCTGACTCTGGAGACAGCATTCTAGTGAACTGTGTGATCCCTGGTCTGCGATCAATCTATAGCAGTGGTTTTCAACCTTTTTCGCATCAAGGACCCCCAAATTGACATATATTTGCCCAGGGACCCCCATTTGAAAAGATATGCCAGGGACCCCCAATAAGAGACGATTTTTTACGGCTCTAGCAGTGATTCTCAACCATATTAATTGCAAGGACCCCCAGTTTAACATGCTTTAGGGCTACGGACCCCCATTTCTATCTCTGGGACCCCAATTTTTATTATAAAATCAATGTTAATTTAACGGGTCCATTTGGTTCCATTTGTACACTCTCAGAGTTACAGACCCAAAAGGGTCCATTTGGTTCCTATCCATCATTTAGCTGGGGACCCCCTGGAACTCCCTCTAGGACCACTGGTGGTCCCCGGACCACTGGTTGAAAACCACTGATATATATAGGGTGAAAACCACAATGACATTATGACAGCCGATTTCAAGAAACACACTACAGGAGTGTATTTCTTGAAATGGTCTGTCATAATGTCATAATGTTGTTCACAACACGATTGATCCCCGACAAGGGCTGACACCCTGTAGGATAGTTCACTAGGATGCTATCTCCAGAGTCAGACCCAATACATACATTTGTGTTTATTCCAATTCATTTTAATCCACGTATCCCGTGATA
>NC_139961.1:414879-437379 GCF_963454915.1 Gymnoscopelus microlampas | reverse complement strand
AACGGCTCAATCCTTAAAATTGAGCCGTGCACTGTTTGTAAACATCGCGGACATCTGCCTGCTTCCACCACCGGAGAACGCGTGTCAAACGGTGCCTCCATGTTGTAGTTAGAACGGTTTATGTTAAACGAGGAGAAGAAATCAACCAACAAGGAGAAAATTGAGTTTCAGTTTCGTCATTGGAACGAGGGCCGACGGCTTCGGCAAAACCGGAATCCCTAATAAGGGCTTTCCGGTCCGGTGGTGTTACAATGAAACGGTCCGTGTAGAAAATTGAAAAAAGTTGTTGTTTTTTTCGAAAAAAAGGAAAGAGCACCACGGCCCGTAGGCTACGGCCCGTAGGCTACGGGCCGTAGGCTACGGCCCGTAGGCTACGGCCCCGGCGCTTTACTGTTGGATTTATCCGCCCGTAGGCTACGGCCCCGGCGGGTAGAGTGTTAAAGGATAACTTTGTTTTTTTACAACCAAGGTTCATATTTTAGCTTGTAATTAAAGTAAATAAAATATGAGTGTCATTTTTTTTTTCATTTACTGCTTTCTATAGTTTTGGCAATTTTTGCTATATTTTTTACAGTGGGCGGGGGCATTCTGTCCGGTGGCTAAATATGCATTTTTTTACACAATAAAAAAGGTCCTGTGGTCTTTGATGGCCAGATGTGAGTTATTGGGGGCTAGAAGAGCTACTGTAAATAATAATAAAGAAAACACCGGGTTATTGTGTAAAAAAAAATACATATTTAGCCATCGGACAGAATGCCCACTGTAAAAAATATCGCGAAAATTGCTAAAACTATAGAAAGCAGTAAATTAAAAAGAAATTACACTCATATTTTATTTACTTTAATTGCAATCTAAAACATAAACCTTGGTTGTAAAAAAATAAAGTTGTCCTTTAAGAAGGTGTTCTCCAGGCAGAACATTGGACAGAAGATGAATAAATCATATAATATGAATGTATTAACAGGTGGACAGAAGATGAATAAATCATATAATATGAATGTATTAACAGGTGGACAGAAGATGAATAAATCATATAATATGAATGTATTAACAGGTGGACAGAAGATGAATAAATCATATAATATGAATGTATTAACAGGTGGACAGAAGATGAATAAATCATATAATATGAATGTATTAACAGGTGGACAGAAGATGAATAAATCATATAATATGAATGTATTAACAGGTTGACAGAAGATGAATAAATCATATAATATGAATGTATTAACAGGTTGACAGCATAAAGAAGACAGAAGATGAATAAATCATATATTATGAATGTATTAACAGGTGGACAGAAGATGAATAAATCATATAATATGAATGTATTAACAGGTGGACAGAAGATGAATAAATCATATAATATGAATGTATTAACAGGTTGACAGAAGATGAATAAATCATATAACATGAATGTATTAACAGGTTGACAGAAGATGAATAAATCATATAATATGAATGTATTAACAGGTTGACAGCATAAAGAAGGTGTTCTCCAGACAGAACATTGGACAGAAGATGAATAAATTAGGCAGTAAGATCGTGTCTCAGGAACAGAGAGAGAAAATCAAGAAGAGTTTCACTCACCAGCAGAAGAGCCCTGGCTCCTCCCCCTTCAAGGTGTCACCTTTGACCTTCAGCATCAGGAAGGTTAGACACGCACGCGCACGCACGCACACACACACACACACACACACACACACACACACACACACACACACACACACACACACACACACACACACACACACACACACACACACATACACACACACACACACACACACACACACACACATATACACACACAAACATATACACACACACACACACATATACACACACAAACATATACACACACACACATATACACACACACACACGCACGCACGCGTGCGCGCGCGCGTACACACACGCGCGCTGCGTCGCGATGCGACGCGTTGTGAGCTTGTAGATCTGCTATTTTCAAATAGCTGATGTATTATGTTAAAGTGCTCATGTTGGCCCATAGTCGCTTCTTTTGGGCTGCTTTTCCTAGACCTGGTTGCTTGTTTCTCTCACATAATCTGGCAACACTGGAGACAGGAGTGTGTGTGTGTGTGTGTGTGTGTGTGTGTGTGTGTGTGTGTGTGTGTGTGTGTGTGTGTGTGTGTGTGTGTGTGTGTGTGTGTGTGTGTGTCATACTTATAACTTTGTGTGTGTGTGTGTGTGTGCGTGTGTGTGTGTGTGTGTGTCATACTTATAACTTTGTGTGTGTGTGTGTGTGTGTGTGTGTGTGTGTGTGTGTGTGTGTGTGTGTGTGTGTGTGTGTGTGTGTGTGTGTGTGTGTGTGTGTGTGTGTGTTTCAGCGTGGAGACTCTACATCCTCAGAGCCTGGAGCCGTCACAGACCCAGAGGCCTTTAGAGGCCTTCAGACCGGGGACTCGCCTGGCGGCGCTGAGGCCCAGATGGAGCTCTCCCCGCTGGGCGGCCCCGACCCGGACCACGCCCCCTCCTTCACCCAGGTCCACTCCCAGCTGGCCCCGCCCACTGCCGCTGCCGCTGCCGACCACGCCCCCGAAAAGGTACCGCCGTCAAAACGTACTTTACACTTTCAAAGTAAAAGTACTGCCGTCAAAACGTACTTTGCACTTTCAAAGTAAAAGCACTGCCGTCACAATGTACTTTGCACTTTCAAAGTAAAAGCACTGCCGTCAAAACGGACTTTACACTTTCAAAGTAAAAGTTTGGTATTGTAGTAATAACAAATCTACAAATAATTGTCGTGCAGTAAAAAGCACAATATTTGCGATGTAATGGAGTAGAACTATAAAGTATACTTGAATTACAGTACTTGAGTAAATGTACTTTAATTACTTTCCACCAGCCGGCGCCCCCCAACATGGCCGACGACGACGTCCCAGAATGCTTTGCTCCGGAGGCGGACGTCGTCACCGTGGCGACGGAGGACGTGAGCGAGGAGTACGCTCTGTCGGAGACCCTCCCACAAGGGGAGGAGCTACCTGTGTACCCGCCCCCTCTGGCGGAGACCCTCCCACAAGGGGAGGAGCCACCGGTGTACCCGCCCCCTGAGGAAGAGGTAGAGGGAATATTATTATTTAGTCATTTATCGGACGCTCTTAACCCAATAAGACCTGGAACTGTGTCATTTTTAGATTTGAGCTAAAAAAGCATTATTTTACACTTTGGGCTATTCAAAAATAGCAGATCTACAAGCTCGTAGCGCGGCACCGAGTGCCGCGCTACGAGCTTGTAGAGTTTGTAGATTTTTTGAAAAATCGTGAAAATGTGTGCAAATCTTTGAATATATATATTTTTAAAGCGAACATTTTTTAACTCAAATCGTTGCTTCTGGGGGGTCCCTGGAACTAAATAGTTCCTGTTGGCGTTGCGCCTTTGCTTCTTCATCGGTTTGCAGACAATGATTAGCTTCTTCAGTTTGCATAATAAGAGTTAGTTGCACTGTGTCATCAACTGTGATCTCAGTTTGTACTGGAATGTACTGTTCTTGATTAATCCTGTCTAAGCTATTTATATTACGTATTGTGATGACACCAGTGTGTCTACATCAGTGGTTCTCAAACTTTTTCATGTCAAGGACCCCCAAATTGACACTTATTAGCCCGCGGACCCCAATTTGAAAAGATATGCCAGGGACCCCCCATAAGAGACGATTTTTACGGCTCTAGCAGTGTTTCACAACCATTTTAATTTCAAGGACCCCCAGTTTGACATGCATTAGGGCTACAGACCCCCATTTAATGGCATTTATATCTCTGGGACCCCAATTTCTATTGTAAAATCAATGTTTATTTAACTCTGAGAGTGTACAAATGGAACCAAATGGACCCATTTGGTTCCATATGTACACTCTCAGAGTTACAGACCCATAAAGGTCCATTTGGTTCCTATCCATCATTTAGCTGGGGACCCCCTGGAACCCCCTCAAGTACCCCTGGGGGTCCCCGGACCCCACTTTGAGAACCAATGGTCTACATAATGTATTGCTCCGCCATTTCTCAGCCATTTGGTGATTATTCCTGTCTTACCTCACTTTGAAAGAGACACAGACTCTTTCAAAGTGACACATCTATTTATAGGCCCGCTGATACGTCATGCGTCTCACTAGCCAATCAGAGCACACTCTTTCAACGTATTGTCACGTGTCACGTGAGGCTTGACCAATGTTAGCTTGGCCGAGGGAGGGGGGGGGGGACGGAAAGTGAAAACATAGTCTCCTGGCGGAGACAACAATTGCAGTGACTCATGAGGCATTTTCATATCGTCCAATCAATACAGGAGGAGGAGGAGTCACACGTAGCTCCGCCCCACGAGGAAGAGGACAGAGAGAAGGAAGGAGGGATGAAAGGAGAGAAAGAAGGAGAGATGAAAGTGGAAGAGAAAGAGAGGGAGGAAGGAGTTTCTACTTAAATCTGCATCGTGTACACACACATACATGGAGTACACAAAGTGTGCCTATATACTACACACACACACACACACACGCGCACGCACGCACACGCACACGCACACACACACACACACTAAAGCAGTGGTTCTCAAACTTTTTCATGTCAAGGACCCCCATATCAACACTTATTAGCCCGCGGACCCCCATTTCAAAAGATATGCCAGGGACCCCCATAAGAGAAGATTTTTACAGCTCTCTAGCAGTGATTCTCAACCATTTTAATTTCAAGGACCCCCCAGTTTGACATGCATTAGGGCTACGGACCCCCATTTAATGGCATTTATATGCCTGGGACCCCATTTTATATTGTAAAATCAATGTTATATTTAACTCTGAGAGTGTACAAATGGAACCAAATGGACCCGTTAGGGTCCATTTGGTTCCATTTGTACACTCTCAGAGTTACAGACCCATTTGGTTCCTGTCCATCATTTAGCTGGGTACCCCCTGGAACTCCCTCAAGTACCCCTGGGGGTCCCCGGACCCCACTTTGAGAACCAATGCACTAATAGACAGGGGTGCACATAACTGGTGCACAGGTGCGCATGCGCACCCAAAAATAAGTAATGCGCGGCACATCAGAAGACGCGAGGCGCTTTTGCATACCAACAGCTGAGACAGGAATTTCCAAGCTTTTATTTTTTAGCAAAACTAAAAAAATAAAAGCCTGGAGATCGAGGCTATAGGAATTTACTTCCTGAAGCCACACTCACGTCACACACTCACGGTAAAGCACGCGTCGGCCCCATGTACAGCCATTAGGCGCAGGGGGAGGGGACGCATGCTGCACGTGATTGTGTGAGTGTTGCCTCGCGTCGCCTCGCTGCGTGCACGCAGCCAGCAGCGGTTGTTAGAGGCACTCGTCGTCACCGATGATGAACGAACGCACCGTAACGGTGCAAAAATATGCCGTGAACGTCTAAATCTGGCGGATAAAAGCAGTGCAGCAGCACAGGGGGGCCCCGACCTTGGGGGGGGCTTCTCCTAACGGCGTGTGAGAAAAAAAACGGCAAAAATCGGCGGAATTTGACCTAAAACGTTATGTGCATCCCCCTGCTAATAGATATATAATCATGTAACATGAATATTGTATTTTAGCTCTCTCACGCACGCACGCACGCACGCACACACACACGCGCACACACACACACACACACACACACACACACGCACACACACACACACACACACACGCACACACACGCACACACACACACACAGGTGTGTGTTTCTCATGTGAAACAGGATGCAAACTGAACAACCTTGACTGTTATCTTTGCTAACGCTACGTGTGTTACTGTGTGTGTGTGTGTGTGTGTGTGTGTGTGTGTGTGTGTGTGTGTGTGTGTGTGTGTGTGTGTGTGTGTGTGTGTGTGTGTGTGTGTGTGTGTGTGTGTGTGAGAGCTGTGAAAACACTTGTGACCTTAACTCTCTGTCTCTGTCTGTCTGTCTGTCTGTCTGTCTGTCTGCCTGTCTGTCTGTCTGTCTGCCTGTCTGCCTGTCTGTCTGTCTGTCTGTCTGTCTGTCTGTCTGTCTGTCTGTCTGTCTGTCTGTCTGTCTGTCAGAGCATTTTAAAGGAAGTGTACGTGATATTATTTTTGTTTAATATAAAACTTTATTTCTTTCTTGTTAGAAATATGTGTAAAACATTCTTACTGTCCAGGTGGGATGCCAATTCCAGCCAATCAGGATATCATGTTTTTAATAGTGTCTCAGTTCTCTGTGACATCACTTCCTGTTTCACTTGTTTATCCTGTTTGGACTAAATTGGTATCTTGACCGGAAAATGTATTTTCTATTTACTAAGGAGAGACAAATATCACAATATAGAGTTATTTAACACAGTGGTTCTCAAACTTTGTCATGTCAAGGACCCCCAAATTGACACTTATTAGCCCGCGGACCCCCATTTGTAAAGATATGCCAGGGACCCCCTTAAGAGAAGATTCTTACGGCTCTCTAGCAGTGATTCTCAACCATTTTAATTTCAAGGACCCCCAGTTTGACATGCATTAGGGCTACAGACCCCCATTTAATGGCATTTCTATCACTTGGACCGCAATTTATATTGTAAAATCAATGTTAATGTAACTCTGAGAGTGTACAAATGGAACCAAATGGACCCTAACGGGTCCATTTGGTTCCATTTGTACACTCTCAGAGTTACAGACCCATAAGGGTCCATTTGGTGCCTAATCTATCATTTAGCTGGGGACCCCCTGGAACTCCCTCAAGGACCCCTGGGGGTCCCCGGACCCCACTTTGAGAGCCAATGATTTAACACTTTTAGATAGAAACCCTTCCAGTGTGTAATCTGTCTGTAGTAATCTGTAATCTGTCTGTAGTAATCTGTAATCTGTCTGTATGTAATCTGTAGCTATAGAGGCCTGGTTGTTTTTGCTGCGTTTGTTCTTATTGTAGTTTTTCTTGAATGTTTCTAACAAACAAAATCAGTGGTGGAAAGCAAACTAAGTACATTTACTTAAGTACCGTACTTGAGTACAATTTTGAGGTATTTGTACTTTACTTGGGTATTTCCTATTTTCAACGTTTCTTTTACTTCTACTAGAGATTTAGATTATCATCACAAAACATACATTAACCCCTTCAAACCTATATACATTTTGGCCATGTGAAAATAGCAGATCTACAAGCTCTTTGTGAGCTTGTAGATCTGCTATTTTCACAATATTTTTTTACACATTTGAAAACTTGTGAAATGGGACATTCTGCATAATGAGTACTTTCGTCACCTATAGTACATTTTGATACCAATACTTTTGTACTTTTACTCAAGAAAAATTGTTTAATTCCAGACTTTCACTTGTAACAGAGTACTTCAACATTACAGTGTTGATACTTTTACTTAAGTAAGAAATGTGAGTACTTTTTCCACCACTGAACAAAATGCGTCCGGTGCCAAAGAAACGCTTGTTTACTCTCAGAGATAAATACATAAATACATAAATACATAAATACATAAATACATAAATACATAAATACATAAATGTCACATTTATATAAACAACACTTCTTTTATTTGAGTCTAATAAATAAATAACTCAATAAATGTATCCTAACTGAACTCTAATGTGTTCTGTCTGATGTTTTACACTAGAGAGACAGACAGTAGGAGAGACAGACAGTGTAGGACAGAGAGAGACAGACAGTAGGAGAGACAGACAGTGTAGGACAGAGAGAGACAGACAGTAGGAGAGACAGACAGTGTAGGACAGAGAGAGACAGACAGTAGGAGAGACAGACAGTGTAGGACAGAGAGAGACAGACAGTAGGAGAGACAGACAGTGTAGGACAGAGAGAGACAGACAGTAGGAGAGACAGACAGTGTAGGACAGAGAGAGACAGACAGTGTAGGACAGAGAGAGACAGACAGTAGGAGAGACAGACAGTGTAGGACAGAGAGAGAAAGACAGTAGGAGAGACAGACAGTGTAGGACAGAGAGAGACAGACAGTAGGACAGCTGAGAGAGAGACAGCTACGTCCTACCGGGGAAACTCCACCCTGTCAGGTGATAAGAAGCTACGTCCTACCGGGGAAACTCCACCCTGTCAGGTGATAAGAAGCTACGTCCTACCGGGGGGAGACAGGGTGGAGTTTCCCCGGTAGGACGTAGCTTCTTATCACCTGACAGGGTGGAGTTTCCCCGGTAGGACGTAGCTTCTTATCACCTGACAGGGTGGAGTTTCCCCGGTAGGACGTAGCTTCTTATCACCTGACAGGGTGGAGTTTCCCCGGTAGGACGTAGCTTCTTATCACCTGACAGGGGGGAGTTTCCCCGGTAGGACGTAGCTTCTTATCACCTGACAGGGGGGAGTTTCCCCGGTAGGACGTAGCTTCTTATCACCTGACAGGTGATAAGAAGCTACGTCCTACCGGGGAAACTCCCCCCTGTCAGGTGATAGAGATGTTATCGTTCCAGGCGTTAGCCAGGACTATCGGGCAAAATGGAGGCATGCTTTTTAGCCGCATGCTGAAAGCTGGCGGCTCTACAGACAGCACTAGTCCTAGTCCGACACCCGAGTAACACCTAAGTGTCATTGGCTGTCCTGGCTGTCCTTCACACTTCCCGCCAATGGGGAGACGGCTCTTTGCAGCACCCGCCTCTCCTCCTTTGACACCTATTTGTCATTGGCTGTCCTGGCTGTCCTTCACACTTCCCCCCGTTTAAGCCAATGGGGAGACGGCCCTTTGCAGCACCCGCCTCTCCTTCTTTGCAGCAGAGAGAGAGAGAGGGAGAGAGCCTCAGCCAGGAGGGTTAGCCTAAATGCTAGCGTGCTTCATTAGACCTAGTTTGGCTATTAAGTTACTATTTGCCCATGTTCACACTGACTTCAATCTTAGCTATTGTTGGGACGACCCGTGTGGTGTCACAAAATGTTGCCACCACTTATATAAAAAACATTAGAGTGCTTAGCGTCGCAGATTCCGTGACGCTGTTGCCAGGTTTGGCGAGAGAAACAAGCAATCCAAAAAACAAGTAATCAGGTCTATGAAAAGATTGGGGCCAAAAAAGCCTGCCGTATGCGGCTTTATTATGACTTTGGTCATTTCTTGTTTTCACATGGAATGCACGAGGTGGAGTCTACAGCTTAAACAGCGCCGCGCAGCCTCAACGCTGATATTTCTGGCAACGAACGGTAATCTGTCATTATAAAATGCTGGCACCCCAATGTGTTAATAATAAATTAATTTAAAAAATATCCTGTGATGACAATTTACAATTTACAATGTAGTCATTTTATATCAGACTCTTTATCCAGAGGGACTTATAAACAAGATAATAAACTGTCTTTTAAGGGAGACAGACAGACAGACAGACAGACAGACAGACAGGCTGAAGCAGGCTGAAGCAGGATGTAAATACCCCACACACACACACACACACGCACACACACACACACACACACACACGCACACACACACACACACACGCACACACACACCATTCTTTGGAGACATAATGCGACCCGTCAGAAATGTTTTAAAATGTAATTCTTCATTGATATAAATTATATAAACATTATCCCCTCCCCCAAAAAAAAACATACCCATCATTTCAGAAACAGTGAACATAGCAGATCTACAAGCTCACAACGCGCTGCGACGCGTTTTGAGCTTGTAGATCTGCTGTTTTATTTATTTGAAACAGCTTAAATAGTTAAATCATAATATACTCTATTTCCATTCCTGGAAGTAAAAAAGTATTCTATTTGAGATGTAGTGGAGTCTAAAGTAAAGTATTTCTGTTTGAGATGTACTGTACTTAAGTAAATGCACTTAGTTACTTTCCACCACTGTATATATATATATATATATATATATATACATACACACAAACGGCTCAGTGTCGCCCTCCTGTGGTTCATCGTTGCCTCTACACTCTGTGCTTTGAGTCGCATTGTGATGCAAAATATGTAGATCGGCCTTTATTTTTACACAATAAAGGTAAAAAATTCTGTTTTGGCTCTACATTAAATATCTCTACATTAAATATCTCTACATTAAAAATCTCTACATTAAATATCTCTACATTAAATATCTCTACATTAAATATCTCTACATTAAATATCTCTACATTAAATATCTTTACATTAGATATCTTTACATTAAATATCTCTACATTAAATATCTCTACATTAAATATCTTTACATTAAATATCTCTACATTAAATATCTCTACATTAAATATCTCTACATTAAATATCTTTACATTAAATATCTTTATATTAAATATCTCTACATTAAATATCTTTACATTAAATATCTCTACATTAAATATCTCTACATTAAATATCTCTACATTAAATATCTTTACATTAAATATCTCTACATTAAATATCTCTACATTAAATATCTTTACATTAAATATCTCTACATTAAATATCTCTACATTAAATATCTCTACATTAAATATCTCTACATTAAATATCTTTACATTAAATATCTCTACATTAGATATCTTTACATTAAATATCTCTACATTAAATATCTCTACATTAAATATCTCTACATTAAATATCTCTACATTAAATATCTCTACATTAAATATCTCTACATTAAATATCTTTACATTAAATATCTCTACATTAAATATCTTTACATTAAATATCTCTACATTAAATATCTCTACATTAAATATCTCTACATTAAATATCTCTACATTAAATATCTCTACATTAAATATCTCTACATTAAATATCTTTACATTAAATATCTCTACATTAAATATCTCTACATTAAATATCTCTACATTAAATATCTTTACATTAAATATCTTTATATTAAATATCTCTACATTAAATATCTTTACATTAAATATCTCTACATTAAATATCTCTACATTAAATATCTTTACATTAAATATCTCTACATTAAATATCTCTACATTAAATATCTTTACATTAAATATCTCTACATTAAATATCTCTACATTAAATATCTCTACATTAAATATCTCTACATTAAATATCTTTACATTAAATATCTCTACATTAAATATCTTTACATTAAATATCTCTACATTAAATATCTCTACATTAAATATCTCTACATTAAATATCTCTACATTAAATATCTCTACATTAAATATCTCTACATTAAATATCTTTACATTAAATATCTCTACATTAAATATCTTTACATTAAATATCTCTACATTAAATATCTCTACATTAAATATCTCTACATTAAATATCTCTACATTAAATATCTCTACATTAAATATCTCTACATTAAATATCTTTACATTAAATATCTCTACATTAAATATCTCTACATTAAATATCTTTGCTGAAAATAGCAGATCAACAAGCCTGTTGCCAGATTTTGTGAGTGAAACAAGCAACCATGGTCTAGGAAAACCAGCCCAAAAGAAGCGACTATGGGCCAACATGAGCACTTTAACACGTTGGTTCTCAAAGTGGGGTCCGGGGACCCCCAGGGGTACTTGAGGGGGTTCCAGGGGGGCCCCAGCTAAATGATGGACAGGAACCAAATAGACCCTTATGGGTCTGTAACTCTGAGAGTGTAACAAATGGAACCAAATGGACCCTAACGGGTCCATTTGGTTCCATTTGTTACACTCTCAGAGTTAAATTAACATTGATTTTATAATAAAAATTGGGGTCCCAGAGATATAAATGCCATTAAATGGGGGTCCGTAGCCCTAATGCATGTCAAACTGGGGGTCCTTGAAATTAAAATGGTTGAGAATCACTGCTAGAGCCGTAAAAACTCTTCTCTTATGGGGGTCCCTGGCTTATTTTTTCAAATGGGGGTCCGCGGGCTAATAAGTGTCAATTTGGGGGTCCTTGACATGAAAAAGTTTGAGAACCACTGCTTTAACGTGTAGAAACCAGCGCCATGTTGCGTCATCTCGTGTTTAATATTTGAATGATTTATTGACGACTTAAACTTGTATTTACTCATGTTGTCCACACTTCCAAAATGTTAATGATGTCCACGATCACAATACCAGAGGCAGCTCCACAAACCTTGTCCAACCCTTTTTTGGCTCAACAAAGGGAAGTAACTCGTTCTCATGCTATTCATCAAAAATGTGGAACGCCCTACCAAAAGGAGTAAAGGAGTGTAAAACCCTACTCTCTTTCAAAACAGCCCTAAAGATACACCTTCAGGAGGCTGCAATTGGAAAATGGCCCCTGTCTAAGTCCTAACCTAACCTACCCCCCTACCCCCCCCCCCCCTCTCTCCTTCTCCTTTTGTACATATTTCTCACTCTTCATACCAGTAACCTGTAAACTGATTGTATGACATTCTATAGTAGTTGTGTATATCTGTCTGTCTCTTATATGTCATGATGATTTGTGTGCATGGGGAACTCATTTGAAACAAGCTCAGTGCTTTTATGAGTCTTCCATTTTAGTAGACCTTGTATTGTGAATTTGTACTTCCATGTACTGTTGTTCTCATGTCTTACTAAATAAAGTACATCAATCAATCAAGGGCGACAAGGGCCGTTGAATACAACCAGATGAACTGAGTCAGATGTTTGTGAAGTGTTGTAAACATGAACACATTTATAACATTACACAACACATATATAACACATATCTGAGGACCCCCTACGGGCCCTGGACCCCCTGTTGACCCCCTGCTGTTATACTTGCACTTAAACCCTATATATACGCACGCACGCACACACACACACACACACACACACACACACACACACACACACACACACACACACACACACACACATACACACACACACACACACACACACACACACACACACACACACACACACACACACACACACACACATCAAGCATCAATTTAAATTCTTTACTTAAGTAAAAGTATCAATACTTTAATATAAAAATACTGTGTTACAGGTAAAAGTCCAGAATTAAAAAATTACTTGAGTAAAAGTACAAACGTATTGGCATCAAAATGTACTTAAAGTACCAAAAGTAAAAGTACTAAATATTTGAAAATAGCCGATCTACAAGCTCACACGTTGTGAGCTTGTAGATCTGCTATTTTTTTGAATAGCCCAAATAAAATCTAAAATGACAGAGATACTTTCCCGGATTGAATGTGCTTAATAAGGACCCCCTGGAACCTCCTCAAGGAGGACCCCCTGGATTGAACCTCCTCAAGGACCCCCTGGATTGAACCTCCTCAAGGACCCCCTGGAACCTCCTCAAGGACCCCATGATGAGTGTTAAACGTTGTATCATTGTGTGCGCCCTTGCTAATTGTGGCCCGCAGAGGGCGATGTCGTCTGCAGTCACGTCCAGGACGTGACGTCACTGACTATACCTTGCACTACCTAGTGGCCTCTACCTTATATACGGTCAGACGTTGTTTTGGATTAGTCTCGCGTCACCAGACTACTATTCCACAATCTCTGAATGCTAACATAGAGTCTGGGACTCCACTTCCCGAAAGCTGTGTAAGGGAAGTTGTTCAGACCGGAAAGACATTCGACCAATCACGACGCGGTGCCCGCGGACCTGTAGTCCTAGTGGAAACAGAACCGAGGCGGAAGCATAGTCATAGGAGTGGTAGATTCATGTTATTTGTGCGAGGATTGTTTATCACAGAAAACTGAGAAAGGTATCATGGAATTAACGCCGAAAAAACTGTGAAAGAAGACACTAGTAGACATAAACGATATTTATGAGATTCGTTGATTCCAGTCGGACTCTGCACAATGCTGAAACGGACGTGGGTAGGGGAGGGGCATCCGCTTTCCACTTACACATGATCAGAGCTTCCGAGTCCCAGACTGTATGTCGGAAACATTTGTAAATTGTGGGAGGCAACAGTCTGGCCACGCGGTAAAAGCAAAGCAAAGTTTGTTGTTTACCCAGGGTGTCGGACTAAGCACGAAGCTTGTTTCCAGCCGGACCCTGCATGGAAGCCTTGCTCAAGGGCTATTCAGCGGTGATTCATGATTGATGTTATGAATTGGGGAATCGAACTAGGGACCTTCCGGTATCAAGGCCGCCCCTCTAACCACTAGGCCACCGCTGCCACGATAACCGCCCAACTCACTCCAAATCCAACTCACTCCAAATCGCGCCCAACTCACTCCAGACATCTCACTCCACACACTTGCCCAACTCACTCCACACACTTGGCCAACTCACTCCAAAAATTATTATTGAGTACAATATTGAGGAATTAAGTACAATATTGAGGAATTTGTTACTTTTAACTCTATTCTGTTTTAGGCTTGGTTAAAGTTTTAAATACTGTCTCTACAAAACAGTCTCTACAAAACAACTTAAGGGGGGGGCTCGCTGGCCCCCGTCTTGTTAGGCTATTATTGAGCCTTAACAGTATCTATGGCCCTGGACTGTTAACACTTTGGCACTCCACTCACTCCACCCCACTGCTTACACCTAATGGCCCTCCTCCACTGAGTTCACCCGCATAATCACCCTCCACCCAGGTTAGGGTTAGGGTTAGGGTTTAGGGTTAGGGTTAGAATGTAAGAGTCTCCACCGATTCAACCCACACACACACACACACACACACACACACACACACACACACACACACACACACACACACACACACACATACACACACACACACACACACACACACACACACACACACACACACACACACACACACACACACACACATCAAGCATCAATTTAAATTCTTTACTTAAGTAAAAGTATCAATACTTTAATATAAAAATACTGTGTTACAGGTAAAAGTCCAGAATTAAAAAATTACTTGAGTAAAAGTACAAACGTATTGGCATCAAAATGTACTTAAAGTACCAAAAGTAAAAGTACTAAATATTTGAAAATAGCCGATCTACAAGCTCACACGTTGTGAGCTTGTAGATCTGCTATTTTTTTGAATAGCCCAAATAAAATCTAAAATGACAGAGATACTTTCCCGGATTGAATGTGCTTAATAAGGACCCCCTGGAACCTCCTCAAGGAGGACCCCCTGGATTGAACCTCCTCAAGGACCCCCTGGATTGAACCTCCTCAAGGACCCCCTGGAACCTCCTCAAGGACCCCATGATGAGTGTTAAACGTTGTATCATTGTGTGCGCCCTTGCTAATTGTGGCCCGCAGAGGGCGATGTCGTCTGCAGTCACGTCCAGGACGTGACGTCACTGACTATACCTTGCACTACCTAGTGGCCTCTACCTTATATACGGTCAGACGTTGTTTTGGATTAGTCTCGCGTCACCAGACTACTATTCCACAATCTCTGAATGCTAACATAGAGTCTGGGACTCCACTTCCCGAAAGCTGTGTAAGGGAAGTTGTTCAGACCGGAAAGACATTCGACCAATCACGACGCGGTGCCCGCGGACCTGTAGTCCTAGTGGAAACAGAACCGAGGCGGAAGCATAGTCATAGGAGTGGTAGATTCATGTTATTTGTGCGAGGATTGTTTATCACAGAAAACTGAGAAAGGTATCATGGAATTAACGCCGAAAAAACTGTGAAAGAAGACACTAGTAGACATAAACGATATTTATGAGATTCGTTGATTCCAGTCGGACTCTGCACAATGCTGAAACGGACGTGGGTAGGGGAGGGGCATCCGCTTTCCACTTACACATGATCAGAGCTTCCGAGTCCCAGACTGTATGTCGGAAACATTTGTAAATTGTGGGAGGCAACAGTCTGGCCACGCGGTAAAAGCAAAGCAAAGTTTGTTGTTTACCCAGGGTGTCGGACTAAGCACGAAGCTTGTTTCCAGCCGGACCCTGCATGGAAGCCTTGCTCAAGGGCTATTCAGCGGTGATTCATGATTGATGTTATGAATTGGGGAATCGAACTAGGGACCTTCCGGTATCAAGGCCGCCCCTCTAACCACTAGGCCACCGCTGCCACGATAACCGCCCAACTCACTCCAAATCCAACTCACTCCAAATCGCGCCCAACTCACTCCAGACATCTCACTCCACACACTTGCCCAACTCACTCCACACACTTGGCCAACTCACTCCAAAAATTATTATTGAGTACAATATTGAGGAATTAAGTACAATATTGAGGAATTTGTTACTTTTAACTCTATTCTGTTTTAGGCTTGGTTAAAGTTTTAAATACTGTCTCTACAAAACAGTCTCTACAAAACAACTTAAGGGGGGGGCTCGCTGGCCCCCGTCTTGTTAGGCTATTATTGAGCCTTAACAGTATCTATGGCCCTGGACTGTTAACACTTTGGCACTCCACTCACTCCACCCCACTGCTTACACCTAATGGCCCTCCTCCACTGAGTTCACCCGCATAATCACCCTCCACCCAGGTTAGGGTTAGGGTTAGGGTTTAGGGTTAGGGTTAGAATGTAAGAGTCTCCACCGATTCAACCCACACACACACACACACACACACACACACACACACACACACACACACACACACACACACACACACACACACACACACACACACACACACACACACACACACACACACACACACGAACACTGGGCTAAAGTGTTTAATGCATGTTTTATAATATTATAATTTATAGCTGCAAAGCAACTAGTAAAACAAATAAATTTAGTGGAGTAAAAAAACAATATTTGGATCCAATATGTAGTGGAGTAGAGGTAAAAGCATTGGAAGTTGGGAATACTCAAATAACGCACAAATACCCAACATTGTACTTAAGTACAGTACTTAAGTAAATGTACTTAGTTACTTTACACCACTGACACATTGAACCAATATTACACTGGTGACATTGCATGGAGTGAGTTGGGTTTGGTCCTGGAGTGAGTTGGCTATGGTCCTGGAGGGAGTTGGTCTTTGGTCCTGGAGGGAGTTGGTCTTTGGTCCTGGAGTGAGTTGGCCGAGCCCTGGAGTGAGTTGGGCGAGCCCTGGAGTGAGTTGGGCAAATATTTCTTAAGTCTTCATGGAGTGAGTTGGATTTGGAGTGAGTTGGGCGGTATTCGGCCACGCGAGACTATTTTGGATGGAATACAGAGCGGCAGCGTCACCGCGTCTCTCCTGCCTGAACATAAACTGCCTAGCAACAATGACAACCACTTGTTTCCACATCATTAACAGGTATTTAGATGACTTACACCGCAGTTAGCTGTTAGAACACAACTCTCGTAGACCAGTGGTGGAAAGTAACTAAGTACATTTACTTAAGCACTGTACTTAAGTACACTTTTGAGGATTTTTTTTTTTACTTTACTGGAGTATTTCCAATTTTCAGTACTTTTACTTCTACTCCACTGTCTTACTGCTGACACCCAAGCCATTCGATGCCTCTTTGTTAACTCAGACATCTGTTGTCCATGGTGTTGCCTCCAGGTTGGAATGCTGAAAAATTGCACTCCATTATCGAGCCGTTTGCCTTTCCGGTCGTGAGTATAGTTCTTGCATCCAATAACGCAGCACTGTGTTACCATTGTTGATTCTGCAAACTCTAGAGGGGGCGACAACACGCTCTTCTAGCACCGGAAGCACCGGAAGCTCAAGGAGAAGAAGGAGAAGAAGAAGACGGGCCGAGTCTTGTCTCTAGATCCCATCTCTCGGAGGAATTGTCACGCAGTGATTGGGCCAGTTGGTTGTCATAGAGACCTAAAGGCCCGGCGGGCCGTTAAGATGTATTCGTCTAGCTGTTGCACGGGACAACCAACAGCCAATCAGAAGACGGGCCGTCCCTCCGGGCGATGGGATGCAGTGTATAAAGCGTTCCACGTTGTTAGATTTCTCTCCTTTCGCCTTCAGTCAGTCTGACCGTCTGTCTCTGTTATTAATATTATAATATTATTATAAATCAATAAATAATAATAAAATCAATCATGGGATTCGGAGACTTGAAAACTCTTAGCGGCCTGAAGCTTTTAAATGACTTCCTTCAGGAGAGAAGTTATATTGAAGGGTTTGTTATTATTATTTGTATTTATTATGTATTTGTATTGTTATTATAATTATAGTTATAATAAACTTCTTAATGACTTCCTTCAGGATAAAAGTTATATTAAAGGCTTTATTTTTGGACAAGTTTGACAGCAGAGTTGGTGACTCAATGAGCTGTGTGACTCCAGGGGGCGCTGTGCTGGTCTGCTCACTAAATGCTTTCGTTCACATTATATGTTTCCTAAACTCTGTAGTTTAATAATAATATAATAATAAAATGATTCATATCCTCATTTATGACGGGTTTTAGTTAAACCATTAGTTTTTTAATGTTTCACCACAGAGACCCTCCTCCTGCAGTCACCAGATTATCCGAGTCACCGAGTTGTGTGTGACAGCCTTTTCCTTACTGCTAAGCTAGCGTTAGCCTTTAAGACACTGATATTTTGTGTTTTATGCTATAGTATATATTTATATATTAATGATCATGTACTCTAACTACTCTTTAGTATGGATGGAGTAAACCTGAAGTATTTGTATTTAAAGTATAGAAACGTGCACGGTTGGTGTGTGTGACGTGTCGTCCGTTATGAAAAGTAAACTTTGAAGTACTTTATATGGAAAGACATTCATAATACGAGGTCCTCTAAAACCGTTGGTTCGCAAAGTGGGGTCCGGGGACCCCCAGGGGTCCTTGAGGGAGTTCCAGGGGGTCCCCAAAATGATAGTTAGGAACCAAATGGACCCTTATGTGTCTGTAACTCTGAGAGTGTACAAATGGAACGGGTCCATTTGGTTTGTCTTAACCTACCACGGAACTCCCTCAAGGACCCCTGGGGGTCCGGGGACCCCCAGGGGTCCTTGAGGGAGTTCCAGGGGGTCCCCAAAATGATAGTTAGGAACCAAATGGACCCTTATGTGTCTGTAACTCTGAGAGTGTACAAATGGAACCAAATTATTTGTACACTCTCAGAGTTAAATTAGCATTGATAATGCAACATAAATTGGGGGTCCCAGAGATAGAAATGCCATTTAAATGGGGGTCCGTAGCCCTAATGCAATCACTGCTAGAGCTGTAAAAATCTTCTCTTATGGGGGGGGGGTCCTTGGCATATCTTTTCAAATGGGGGTCCGCGGGCTATTAAGTGTCATAAAAGCACAAAGTCTTATTTAACTCAAATCATGATGACATTTAAGAAAACACTGCAGAACATTATACAATCAGCTTACATGTTACTGGTATGAAAAACAAGACATATGTAAAGTATAGCAGTGGTTCTCAAACCTTTTCATGTCAAGGACCCCCAAATTGACACTTATTAGCCCACGGACCCCCATTTGAAAAGATATGCCAGGGACCCCCATAAGAGAAGATTTTTACGGCTCCATAGCAGTGATTCTCAACCATTTTCAAGGACCCCCAGTTTGACATGCATTAGGGCTACGGACCCCCATTTAATGGCATTTCTATCTCTGGGACCCCAATTCATATTGTAAAATCAATGTTAATGTAACTCTGAGAGTGTACAAATGTACATTTGTTCACTCTCAGAGTTACAGACCCATAAGGGTCCATTTGGTTCCTGTCCACCCTGGAACCCCCTCAAGTACCCCTGGGGGTCCCCGGACCCCACTTTGAGACCCAACGCAGTAAACAGTTCGAGGGGGACGGGGGGCGTGATCTACTCTGTACTAGAAAAAAAAAGGTTGATTCGTAGAATGTTGCTTCTGTGTTTATTCATTAAGTTATTGATTTAAATTTGGCTTTCTAGTGTGTGTGTGTGTGTGTGTGTGTGTGTGTGTCTCTATGTTCCATACTTATAACTCTGTGTGTGTGTGTGTAGCTATGTTCCCTCTCAGGCAGACGTGGCTGTGTTTGATGCCGTCTCCTCTCCTCCTTCCTCTGAGCTGGTCCATGCTCTGAGATGGTTCAACCACATCCTGTCCTATCAGAGAGAGAAGAACAGGTTTGATTGAATATTTAATACTTTGACTAAAAGGTCTTGTTTCTATTGGGGTCCTTGCTATTCAATTCATCACAAGACATGTATAGTCAGGGGTGCACATAACTTTTTAGGTCTAGTACTCAGAAGAGCACCTGGAGATGTGACTTGGTGCGCACCAAATAAATGGTCCCGTCCCGTTTTTTTAACCGGGGGGGGGGGGGAGTCAGCACAGTGCCCACCGGACAGTTTAGTCAAGGGGGGGGGGGGACGAGAAAAAGAAAAAAAAAAGGACGCTCTGCTTGCAAATTCCGCCGATTTTTTTTTCCCCCTCTCACCGTTTGTTGAAGCCCCCAAGGTTGGTGCCCTGTGCTGCTGCGCTGCTTTTATCCGCCAGATTGTGACGTTCACGGCATATTTTGCACCGTTACGGTGCGTTCATCATCGGTGACGAGTGGCTCTAACAGCCGCTGCTGGCTGCGTGCACGAGGCAGCGAGGCGATGCGAGGCGATGCGAGACACTCACACAATGTCCTCTACCCCTGTGCCTAATGGCTGTACATGGGGCCGTACATGGCTTCAGGAAGTAAATTCCTAGTCTCGATCTCCAGGCTTTTATTTTTTATTTTTGCTAAAAAATAAAAGTTTGTAAATTCCTGTCCCAGCTGTTGGTGCGCAAAAGCGCCTCGCGTCTCGTCTGATGTGGTGCGCATTATTTATTTTGGGTGCGCATGCGCACCTGTTATGTGCAGCCCTGTGTATAATGTTATAGACAGGTTTCCTGTTAGTAAACATTGAGAGGAATATGACCGCGCAGCTGCGGGGGGAAGCCTATGGGTGCGTTTGGAAATTACGCACCGGAGCACACTCGCCTATTAGTTTGTATTGGCCAGTGCGCTCACTGCCGCTCAGGGCTGTATTTTCGAACGCGCCTTCCACCCCCAGGCATGCGCAGATTGCGCATTCTGCTCTGTGATGACGTCGCTCGGAAACCCGTCTATTGAGGTAGCATTCTGCAGAGACTTCCTGGTTTCCTCTGTATGAATACTAATGACTTCCTGGTTTTTCTCCCAGTCTGCCAGGAGTCAAGAGGCCATTGGGTGAATACGGTCCAGTGGGCGTGGCTGACAGCACGGGCCCCGCCCCTGCCTCCGCCTCCAAGGACGACGAGGAAGACATCGATCTGTTCGGCTCCGAGGATGAAGAGGTGAAACCACACACACACACACACACACACACACACACACACACACACACACACACACACACACACACACACACACACACACACAGCCCCCCCATGGAAAGATGGAAGTTTGTCCCTTCAGGATAATACCCATGATGCAACAGGACGAGTGAAGCTGGTGTTCTGTTGTACAGAGTGACATTATTTGGCGTCAGCCCCCTGGTACCGTTTATTAACGTACCCCCCCCCTTTAACGTACCCCCCACTTTAACCTACCCCCCACTTTAACCTACCCCCACTTTAACGTACCCCCCCTTTAACGTACCCCCCCACTTTAACCTACCCCCACTTTAACCTACCCCCACTTTAACGTACCCCCCCTTTAACGTACCCCCCACTTTAACCTACCCCCACTTTAACGTACCCCCCCTTTAACGTACCCCCCACTTTAACCTACCCCCACTTTAACGTACCCCCCCTTTAACGTACCCCCCACTTTAACCTACCCCCACTTTAACGTACCCCCCCTTTAACGTACCCCCCCTTTAACGTACCCCCACTTTAACGTACCCCCCCTTTAACGTACCCCCCTTAAAGACATGCAAAAGTGTCACTTTTCAGCTACAGTCACCTTTTTCAACCCAAATAGGGCAATTGTGTGACACCTGACCCGAAAGAAAACAACATGTTGTCACCTTTTTTCACCTCGGGGCTGTTTGCATGCAAACAATGCCCTTATGTAATGTTAACGTACCTTACTTAATCTCTCCTCTCTCCTCTGTCCTCTCTCCTCTCTCCTCTCTGCTCTCTGCTCTCTCCTCTCTCCTCTAGGACAGTGCTGAAGCAGACAGGGTGAATGTTAATCTCTCCTCTCTCCTCTCTCCTCTCTCCTCTGTCCTCTCTCCTCTCTCCTCTCTCCTCTCTCCTCTGTCCTCTAGGACAGTGCTGAAGCAGACAGGGTGAATGTTAATCTCTCCTCTCTCCTCTCTCCTCTCTCCTCTGTCCTCTCTCCTCTCTCCTCTCTCCTCTCTCCTCTGTCCTCTAGGACAGTGCTGAAGCAGACAGGGTGAATGTTAATCTCTCCTCTCTCCTCTCTCCTCTGTCCTCTAGGACAGTGCTGAAGCAGACAGGGTGAATGTTAATCTCTCCTCTCTCCTCTCTCCTCTCTCCTCTCTCCTCTGTCCTCTCTCCTCTGTCCTCTCTCCTCTGTCCTCTCTCCTCTCTCCTCTCTCCTCTCTCCTCTCTCCTGTCCTCTCTCCTCTCTCCTCTCTCCTCTCTCCTCTAGGACAGTGCTGAAGCAGACAGGGTGAATGTTAATCTCTCCTCTCTCCTCTCTCCTCTCTCCTCTCTCCTCTGTCCTCTCTCCTCTCTCCTCTCTCCTCTCTCCTCTCTCCTCTAGGACAGTGCTGAAGCAGACAGGGTGAATGTTAATCTCTCCTCTCTCCTCTCTCCTCTCTCCTCTGTCCTCTCTCCTCTCTCCTCTCTCCTCTCTCCTCTCTCCTCTAGGACAGTGCTGAAGCAGACAGGGTGAATGTTAA
>NC_139961.1:387379-409879 GCF_963454915.1 Gymnoscopelus microlampas | reverse complement strand
ACACTCTATAGTAATGATTACTATCACAATATAGATCTATTTAACACTGTTACTGAACACACACTCTATAGTAATGATTACTATCACAATATAGATCTATTTAACACTGTTACTGAACAAACACTCTATAGTAATGATTACTATCACAATATAGATCTATTTAACACTGTTACTGAACAAACACTCTATAGTAATGATTACTATCACAATATAGAGCTATTTAACACTGTTACTGAACAAACACTCTATAGTAATGATTACTATCACAATATAGATCTATTTAACACTGTTACTGAACAAACACTCTATAGTAATGATTACTATTAGTGTTAGTAGGTTGTGATGCCCAGTAGGGTGTTGCATCTCCCTCTAGGGAGCATATATGTTTATAATATTAATATAATCTTTCTTCTCAGGTGGGAACTGATGTTCTGGAGGAGCAGATCACAGCGTTTGAGGATTATGTTCAGTCCATGGACGTCGCTGCTTTCAACAAGATCTAACACAATGCTACACACAACACACAACCCTACACACACACACACACACTTAAAGAACAGCACAGTTATAGAACAACACACTCTTATTAAAGCATCCTGCTTGGAGCTGCAATAAAAATCACTTCAGAAAAACGTACGTTTCCGTTTCATTAACTTTAATGTCTCTTTAATTCACTTTACTGTGTCTTTAATTCACTTTACTGTGTCTTTAATTCACTTTACTGTGTCTTTAATTAGATGAATGTGTTTTACAGGAGTGTGTTTGTATTACATTATGTTATACGTTAGTATAAAAGACCAGGTGTGTTTTGATAAATAGAGGATGACCAGAATCACATGTTAATATGCCTCAGAGAATTACACTCTTTGCTGTTTGCCTAAAACTATGTTGATTATGATAACAGTAATAATAATAATAACACATTGACTGCCTGAATTATTTTCACTGCCTATTGTTGTTCATGCCAGAGATTTTTCAATGAAAAAAAAAAGTACTCAGGAGCCGAGATACAAAATGTTTTAAGTTAACAAGGAAGTGGATGAGAGTAAAGATCTTCGAAAATCTCCTTGGTCTTTGGGTCAAATTTTTTTTTTTTTAAGTAAAAAACGAGTTAACTCGATCTTGGCAGGCAAGTGATGAAAAGCTAAAAACGAGTTGAGTCGTTCTAGGCAGTCAATGTGTCAAGGCTGTGTATAAAATACTGCTGATGGACATTAGATAAATAATGACATCCTGGTTGCTTTGGGATGGAGAGATTCTACTCTACCATGAATAACATGTTAACTAAGGTTCTTTAGAGAGTTGCTTCCTGTACTGTAAAGTACTCCTACATATAGATAATAATAGATGGACAGATAGATAGAGGATGGATGGATAGAGCAGAAATATATCTTATCTCAGGGGGTCCTCAGGGGGTCCGGCAGATGTTGGTGTGATATAGGAACTTGAATTATTAACCACTTGAACCCCTGGATCCATATTCTGTGGGGAACTGTGCCTTATTTTGTGGAAAAACTATGAAAAAAAACCCAACAGGATTGCGTTTTCATATTAATATATATCTATATCTATATATATATGTATATATCATGGGTTCCCAAACTTTTCAGCCCGCGACCCCAAAATAAGGCGGAAATTGACTCGCGACCCCACCTAAACCTGGAGGTCATTTATACACGTAAACGTGCACGTTCGGTGCGCATTTGTAATGTATTAAAATTGTAAAATGTACCATTTGTGAGCATTTTAGATGGTATTTCATCCATTCTGTTGAATAAAAAGTTAAAAAAAAAAAAAAAAAAAAAATGTTTTTTTTTTTTTTTTTTTTTTATGACCCAAAATAATTTCGCGACCCCACGTCAGTCTCCCGCGACCCCAAGTGGGGTCGCGACCCCTACTTTGGGAACCCCTGGTATATATGACCAGAATAACATTAATATTCCTCATGAATTTACACTGTTTGTGCCTAAAACTATAATAATTATTATTACAATAACAATAATATCGGGGGGAAAAAGACGGACCAAGTACAGACTACCGACCTAAACGAAGGGTTTAAGCCTTAAACCCTCAATACTTCTGTTAGGTCGGTAGTCTGTACTTGGTCTGCTCTTTTCCCCCTGACATTATTGTTATAATTATTTTCAGTCACTTAAACCGCTTAAACTTTAAGGGGTTAAATGACTGAAAATACATTTCGACATGAATCCAACATTTTAATAAACAGCAGATTAATGAAAGTTATTAAAATGTTTTAAACCAGATGCTGTAGTTTATATGATAATGTATATAATAATGTAGTTTATATAATAAGATGACGTTTCATTCATGGTTTGTATAAATATTTAAATGAAATGAATTCATACTTTTTCCACCACTGCTAGTTTACTTTACTTATGACGGTGTCGAGCGCCCAAAATAGCAGATCTACAAGCCCACAACGCGTCGCAGATGCGACGCGTTGTGGGCTTGTAGATCTGCTATTTTCATCAGAAAGCTCGCTTCCTGATCAGAAAGGACAAGGGCTCAGTGTCGCCCTCCTGTGGTTCATCGTTGTCTCCACACTCTGAGCCTCGAGTCACATTGTGATCAAAATGTGTTAAAAAGTGGATAATAGCGCCCTCTGGTGGGTGACCTACCAAAGGTTGGTTTGTATTTTAGCCGTACGACGGTGACGCGCGCCGAAAAGAGCCGATGTTGAGAGCTTGTAGATCGGCTATTTTTCGGCGACCGCGCAGCCGCAGTACACAGTCACAGAATTCAATGGGTCACCGATTTCAACTGAACACACCGGAAGTCTCTGTCTTAATGTGTGACTGTGTTTACATCCGCTAGCCACCTAGCCAGCTAGCTAGCTAGCCGACTAGCTTCTCAGGTGTTTTAACTAAAAACAAGTCCTATATTTGTTGTAAAACTTTCTTTAATTCAATCGACAGTTGTGTTAAATAACCTTCTATCTTCTAATACAACTATAAAACATGTAAAACACCTAATAATAGCATGAAGATAAAATAAAGCTAACAATGGATAAAGCTATCGCTAACTGCGCATGCTCAGTCCTCACAAAGGTCGGTTTATATTTCAGCCGTACGACGGTGACGTGCCGTTTTCGTCTGTTTCCGTCAGCAGTCGGGCTCGGGTGTTTTCGTCTGTTTCCGTCAGCAGTCGGGCTCGGGTGTTTTCGGCTGTTTCCGTCAGCAGTCGGGCTCGGGTGTTTTCGGCTGTTTCCGTCAGCAGCTGGGCTCGGGTGTTGTCGGCTGTTTCCGTCAGCACTCGCATTGTCGATGGAAAGTGTAGTTATTTAAATGTAGTCCTCAGCGCTACCCTTGTTGGTGTATGGGAAATGTAGTAGTTGATTGTAGTTTTTCTAGCCACCCATGGTGGATGGAACATGTAGTTCTTTAACTGTAGTCCTTATGGCCACTGTTTATGTGCAGCTAGCGGCTAGCTAGCAGCTAGCAGCTGCTTTATGCTCATAACAAACTAACAAACCAATGAGTGGAGGAGGAATTAACAACACAAATCATCATCTTATTATGATGACGCTCTTTATAAAATGATTAAATGGACTAAATATCCATAAATAGTGTTTGTTGAGTCACTGCGTCATAGTTATAAATAATATAACTAGAGGAGACGAGAGTAGAGTTTGTCCACTAGAGGGCGACACAGTCCGTAGAATAACATTAGAGGCGTCATAACCTCTGGTTTTTATTCTATAGAGCAGTGGTTCTCAAACCTTTTCAGGTCAAGGACCCCCAAAGTTACACTTATTAGCCCGCGGACCCCCATTTGAAAATTATATGCCAGGGACCCCCATAAGAGAAGAGTTTTACAGCTCTAGCAGTGATTCTCAACCATTTTAATTTCAAGGACCCCCAGTTTGACATGCATTAGGGTTACGGACCCCCATTTAATGGCATTTCTATCTCTGGGACCCCAATTTATATAGTAAAATTTCAATGTTGATTTAACTCTGAGAGTGTACAAATGGAACCAAATGGACCCGTTAGGGTCCATTTGGTTCCATTTGTAGTTTTGTACACTCTCAGAGTTACAGACCCATAAGGGTCCATTTGGTTCCTGTCCATCATTTAGCTGGGTACCCCCTGGAACTCCCTCAAGTACCCCTGGGGGTCCCCGGACCCCACTTTGAGAACCAATGGTTTACAAAGGCTCCCGACTCACGCCAGGTACATTAACATAGGAATTAGCCTATATGCATGTCAATTGTCCATTGTGTGACCTGTATGACCTGTAGGTGTTAAAGCGACGTGCGCGTCACGTCATTAAAATAGAGAGCAACCACTTCTCAAATGAGCATAGCATCACTGATAGTAGCTCTGAGGACCCCCTAGGGGTCCCGGACCCCCTGTTGAAGGCCCCTGGCTTATAGTATGCTCCTAGCCCTGTTTGGAACCTCACTCTGTACGAAAGCTATCGTGGAGAGTGAGGGTCGGAGAGTGAGGGTCACTGTGTGTATATATTTGGCCTTGAGAGAGAGAGAGGTGTGTGTGTGTGTGTGTGTGTGTGTGTGTGTGTGTGTGTGTGTGTGTGTGTGTGTGTGTGTGTGTGTGTACTAACCTGACATGTTAGAGATGATTCTTGAACAAATTGAATGATAAATAAATGGTAATTTATTTATTTATTTTTTATAATGTTGTGTATGTATTTGTATGTGATGTCTATCTACTCTGTTTTTGTTTGATTGTTTATAGGCTTTTTTTTTAACACAAGAGCCATGCTGTACATGTTTTATATAATTGAAAAATGCAAAAAATAAGGGGGGAAAAAGGAGGAGATTGGTACTGGTACAGAACTAGTATTATCTAGTTCTGTACCAGTAAAACGTTACTACGTTACGTTACTATACACGCACACACACACATCTGTTAAAAGTGTTATTGTGTGTCATGCTTTGGTGCCTTTAGATTTTTGGCTGATGGCTGCTGGGACTGATTCTGTGACCTATGAACTACGAATGAGACACATGACCAGACAAGACCATGGACGTACAGCCAGTGACCGGCGACCACAGGGCTCGAGGGATCCAGGCTGAGAAAGTATGCTGTGCATATTCTGGTACGTTCAAAGTATCTCTTGTACATTCGTGTGTCTTTCATTATAGGCTAGAGGTAGGACCAAACACAACATGTTTTTTCCTCATCTCTAAGGTCTCTCATACATGAAATGGATTGTTGTATACAAATATTTTACTGCAAAAGTGGTGAAATTGATATATAAAGTTATACACCCCAAACCAAAAATATAGCCTGGCCGTCTGGGGGTTGAGGCATATAAACTCATGTAGATTCACAATGGAAATTCTGATAAGTTTAAAAATTGGCATACTTGAAGCCAGGACTTCCTTCTACATTCTAGAAAAGACCAAATGTCAATATCTGAATGTAACTACTAGGAGATACAGTCATTTGAACACATACTTCCAATAGGCGGAAATGTAAAGAAATGTTTTCTTTACTTTGTTGTGACTCTGACATGGATTGTCATAACAAGACATATGATGTCTTGTTGGAAAGGTGTGGTTCTACTGAATCCAGCCATACCAATTGCTAACCCATTGTAAAAGTAGCTTTAATACTCATGGAGCTATGCCACGTATGGTGACCAAATGGGGAGAACATGAAACTATCTATAATCTACAGTATCACACCGATTAGTTTTGTTTATTTGATGCTCAAAGTTACCCTCATAACAGCAAGTCATTCAGTTATGTAGACTCTATACAATTTAACATATTTGGTTACAGTAAAGTTATACTACAGTATTGGGCTCCACCTGCTCTATCTTATTGCCTACATGGGCTTCTTCATAAACTGACAGGTAAATCATTGCAAATATTTTGGAATGTGAAAAGACGAGAAAGACCTTGCCAAATCAAGTAGTTAATCAGCTAGCTGAAGAGTGACCTAGCTTAAAGTTTAATTTAGTGTTACAGAGCATGTCATTGACACATGAACATTGACAATAGCAGAACCCTGACTCTGTTTCACAAGAATGGAATAGAGCCTTAATTAGTATCACTGGTAACAATATGGTTACTGTACATAGAGCCTAACAGACAGTAGTGTACATACAACATAGATACTGTGCAAATTGTGTATCTTTTTTAGTTTTTACCGGAATGGAGTGTGATGTACAAACATTGGATCCAAATCTTTGTATCATCTGTGGTAAACATTTAGAAAAAGGAAAGAAACAAGATCCATATGTCAAAAAGCCCACTGAAGAAGGCCTTCAATAATGTTGCTTAACAGAGAGATGATCATACAACCCTGTCTCCAAATACAGATGATAAACTTCCCTTCAAAATAAAGGTTGTATATCTTATCATGTATCATGATAGAGCAAACCACTCCGGTAAGAACAACAATAATGAGCAGTTGCAAATGTTGATAGTGAGAGCATACCTGCACCAGTCTCATCTGAGTAGGGTTGATACAACAAGATACAGAAAGATTGTTTCATTTATTTGTGGAAAGGCCAGAACAAGACCAGAACATCTGACAACCATTAGGACTGGTACAGGTAAGAGTACTAGAGACAAGGTCCATCGTGTAGCATCAGAATGATTGATGAAGTTGTACATCATCGGGTGCTCTCGTATGCATGTCTCTTTGAGTATGATGCCAAATAATCATAAAACCTGCCTTAAACACTACATCTCTAAACCAAATATAGCAGAGAGCTGCAGATACAGTATATTGAGAAAAACCTCAGTGATCTTAATAAAAACGTTGTCAAAGATACTGGTCTGGTGTTCTGATTATTTTTTTATTTTCGTCTGGCAGCTGATATATTTTGTTTAAAGATGTATTGTTTTAAGGCAGCTTTATGATGGCATCATACACAAAAGAATCCGGGTATGAGAGCAACCGATGATGTACAACTTCATCAACCTTTCTGATGCTGGTGCTGCATGACGGACCAATTGTCTCTGGTACCCTTACCTGTACCAGTCATAATGGCTGTCAGATGTTCTGGTCTTGTTCTGGCCTTCCCACACATGAAACAATGTTGTAACGAACCCTACTCTGTCTTCTTGATGAGGTTGTGCAGGTATCGTTTGATCTACATAATACATACATAACATGATAAGATATACTACCTTCATTTGTGAAGGAAAGTATGTAATCTAAGACGGGGTTTTATGAACATCATCGTCTGTCTGTTGAGCAACATTTAATATGAATTGAAGGTCTTCTGCTATGGGCTTTTTGACATTATGGAACTTGCTTCTTTAATTTGTCTAAATGTTTACCACAGATGATACAACCATTTGGATCCAACGTTTGTTCATCACACTACATTCTGTAAAAAGAAAAAAGTTAGAAAAAAGTTACCGTTAGGCTCTACTGTAACCATATTGTTGCCAGTGATACTAATTAAGGCTCTGTTCCATTCTGGTGAAACAGAGTCAGGGTGCTGCTATTCATAGATATATATAAGAAAGGCTAGATGGCTCAAGGGGGCGGCGTAGCTCAACCGCGGGCATCTTGCGACGGTCATTCATAACATTATGTCTATGGTGCATGTACTATTGAAATAACCATAGCGTGCTCAATTTACATCCCGTTTTCAAACGGTTTGGTGCGTTGTAAACACCAAAGATGTAGTTATGATACTGCATACTTAATGTTATTTTCATATAAAATCCATATGAATTTGATATGAAAATAACATTAAGTGAAAAATTGGATGTAAATTGAGCACGCTATGGTTATTTCAATAGTACATGTACCATAGACATAATGTTATGAATGAGCGAGCTGACCGTCGCAAGATGGCCACCATGTGGCAACGTCGTACTCCATTGGCCAGCAGCGCGGGTGAGTCATCTAGTGTTTATATATATCTATGCTGCTAATGTAGGTATGTAGGCCATTGGACAGACTCTGTTACACTATATGGAACTTTAAAGAAATAGTTCACCCACAAAATGACTTCTATCAATTACACACCCCATGAAGTCTAGAATTCATGGAGATTTTCTTTTTTTTTTACGCGTTCCTGAGTCAATAATTCGATGATCGGGTTTATTTCCGGATACATTAGCATCTTACTGCCGGGAATCAAATTATTGGCTCAGGAATGCGTCAAAAACAAAAATCTCCTTGAATTCAATGCTTCATGGGGTGTAATTGATAGTCATTTTTTGGGTGAACTACTCCTTTAAGCTAGGTCACTCTCCAGCTAGCTAATTAGCTACTTGATTTGGCAAGGTCCTTCTGATCTTTTCACATTTCAAAATATTTGCAATGATACCTGTCAGTTGACTGTAACCAAATATGTTAAATGATATAAACTCTACAGAATTGAATTACTTGCTGTTATGAGGATAACTTTGAGCATCAAATGGTTGGAGCTTGGCTTCCCTCAGCCAGGTTTGCTAAATAATTGTTAGTAGTGCAACTGTTGGCCTGCATTTTTCTCTGCAAACAAGTTGCATATATTTGATAAATATTTTAACAATTTCACATTTTCTCAAGTTTGGGACATTTCAGACATTTTAGGGACTTCTTCACTAAGTGAACGTGTTAATATTTTCCCACCCTTGATAAGTGAATTGAAAATAAAATTAATCGGTGTGATACTGTAGATTTCATTAGGACTGTTTCATGTTCTCCCCATTTGGGACACCATATACGTTTAGTGGCATAACTCCATGAGTATTAAAACGTATACTTTTACACAATTGGTATTGCTGGATTCAGTAGAACCACACCTTTCCAACAAGACATAGGTCCTGCTATGACAATCCATGTCAGAGTCACTACAAAGTAAAGAAAACGTTTCTTTAGATTTACATTTCCGCCTATTGTAAGTATGTGTTCAAATGACTGTATCTCCTAGTTACATTCAGATATTGACATTTGGTCTTTTCTAGAATGTAGAGGGATGTCCTGGCTTCAAGTATACCAAGTTTTAAACCTTTCAGAGCTTCCATTGTGAATCTAAATGATTTTATATGCCTCAACCCCCAGACGACCAGGCTTTATTTTTAGTTTGGGTTGTATGACTTTATATATCAATTTCACCACTTTTGCAGTAAAATATATTTTATACAACAATCCATTTCATGTATGGGAGACCTTAGAGATGAGGAAAAAACTATGTTGTGTTTGGTCCTACCTCTAGGAGGGGTATCTCGAAAACTAAAACCCTTTTTGGCTGTTTGGCACAGGCCTATTACACCAGACTTCACCAGCGACTAAATAGACGCCTTAACAGACAACGGCACACTAATAAGAACCAGTATGCGCACGCAGGCCGGCACCAACTGAACCCCACCGCTCATAAGATGTGATGTAAAAGTGGTCACAGCCTCACGTGTAAAAATGCATCCCATCAAACTTTCAGATGCTGTTTTTCTCCCAGTATGGAGGAAGAATGCTTAGGATTTTTACCGTGATCTCTCACTCTTGAAATATATAATCCTTGGTTTCTGTTGTGTGTAAACAATAATAACAATTCAAAGCAGTTGTCGCAGAGAACGTCTGAGAACAGCAGACCTCCAAGCTCACAACAGTCTCATCCGCGACGTGGTTGTGAGCTTGTATGTCAGCTGTTCTCGGCGCGCAATACCGTTGCGGGGTGAAGTACATATGTCTCACTAGGACGCACCTCACTAGCCAACACACAAGAGGGTTGAATGAACTAAAACCAGCAGAACCCCAAAACAGCAGGTTTGGCATTCTGTTGGGAATTGATTACATGAAGCAGTCACCTGTGCGTCCAGTGTCAATGTTTGTTAACAAATAATTGGTCTATACTACACTGACTACTTATATTGACGCATCAAAATGTAAACTTTGTTCAATTGTAAACTTTTGTTGTATTGCCAAGTGTTCCATTTTTCTTTTCCCATCTTTTTTAAAAGATTTTTTTGGGGTATTTTCTGACTTTATTTATAGGTATAGTGGAGAAGGACAGGAAAAAAGATGTGAGAGATGGGGAGAGACGTGCAGTAAAGATCGTCGGGAACAGGACTCGAGGCCTACCATCTTCTTTTTAAGCAGCTCAGCCAACACCAGACATTTCTGAGACTTGTATCCCAACAACCTGAATGTGAGTTTTTAATTTTGATGCCTTTTTATTCAATGGTGTCCTCTTTGTAGCTGAAGACTGAAGACTTATCTATTCCACTGTACATTTGTAATAATTATCCTCTCTAGGTAACATGCTAGCCATGCCAGCATGTTACTGTTCCCCTCTCCACACCAGGTATACTTAAAGAAAGGCTTTCTTGATTGACTTATGATCCCTACCAAGCTGTTTTTATTAAGCTACAGAATATGTGTGTGTGTGTGTGTGTGTGTGTGTGTGTGTGTGTGTGTGTGTGTGTGTGTGTGTGTGTGTGTGTGTGTGTGTGTGTGTGTGTGTGTGTGTGTGTGTGTGTGTGTGTGTGTGTGTGTGTGTGTGTGTGTGTGTGTGTGTGTGTGGTGGCAGCGGTGGCCTAGTGGTTAGAGGGGCGGCCTTGATACCGGAAGGTCCCTAGTTCGATTCCCCAATTCATCACATCAATCATGAATCACCGCTGAATAGCCCTTGAGCAAGGCTTCCATGCAGGGTCCGGCTGGAAACAAGCTTCGTGCTTAGTCCGACACCCTGGGTAAACAACAAACTTTGCTTTGCTTTGTGTGTGTGTGTGTGTGTGTGTGTGTGTGTGTGTGTGTGTGTGTGTTTCCAAATAATGAGCAGCAGTCTCTCTCTCTCTCTCTCTCACACACACACACACACACACACACACACACACACACACACACACACACACACACACACAAAGCCACAGCCTATTATTTATTCATCTCCACCCACAGTTAGTTATTTTTGAGACCCCCACAAAGCTCAGATTATAACTTGAACCATGCTCTTGTGACTTACCCCAGGAGACAGGATTCTGGACCCCACCATAATAATAATAATAATACTATTTAAAAATAGACTGATAAAGGTACAGAGAAACACAGCAACCAGTACCATATGTTCATTTCATCTGTTAATACTGACATTTATCTGTTGTTGTGTGTCATGCTTGGTGCCTTGAGATTTGTGTCTGATGGCTGTTGGTACTGATTCTGTGATCTATAAACAAGACGTATGACCAGAGAAGAGCATGGATATGCAGCTAGCGGCAGGCGACCACGGCATGAGGGGACTTAAGCAGCTCAGCCAACACCAGACACTTCTGAGACTTATCAGTGATCACCCAACACCTAGATGTAAGTGTTTATTCAACGTGTCCTCATTGTAGCTAATTATGAAGACTATGTATTCCACTGTACATATGGAATAAGTATCCTCTCAGGTTCATGCCGGCCATGTCAAATATGCTGGTGACAGCCCCTCCCCACACCTCAACACCAGGTATGCTTAAAGAAAGGCTATGTTGATTAACTCATAGTCCCTAATCCCCTGAAGCAAGCCCATTGTATGACCATGCATGCACCTCATGGTTCACTAGTACCCTCAAAGCAGTGGTTTTCAACCTCTTTTGCGTCAAGGACCCCCAAATTGACAGACATTAGCCCAGGGACCCCTATTTGAAAAGATATGCCAGGGACCCCCCAATAAGAGACGATTTTTACGGCTCTCAACCATTTTAATTTCAAGGACCCCCAGTTTAACATGCATTAGGGCTACAGACCCCCCATTTAATGGCATTTCTATCACTGGGACCCCAATTTTTAATTACAAAATCAAAGTTAATTTAACTCTGAGAGTGTACAAATGGAACCAAATGGACCCGTCAGGGTCCATTTGGTTGGACCCAAATGGACCCGTTAGGGTCCATTTGGTTCCATTTGTACACTCTCAGAGTTACAGACCCATAAGGGTCCATTTGGTTCCATTTGTACACTCTCAGAGTTACAGACCCATAAGGGTCCATTTGGTCCTATCTATCATTTAGCTGGGGACCCCCTGGAACTCCCTCAAGGACCACTGGTGGTCCCCGGACCGCTGGTTGAAAACCACTGCCTCAAAGGCATTAAAACAAAAGCAAAACTTCAGACCTCCCAAAACAAAGTGATCAGGTTACCACTAAACCTCACACCTAGGACTGGCCTAACCCCTGCTCATTATACTATAGGGTGGGGTGGCTCAGGGTAGAGGACAGAGTACAGCAACTTGCAATGGGCCTGGTCTTCAAGATACTCAGTGGATCATTGAGCCCATGTACCTGTCTAACTGCTTCAACAACGTGAGAGACACATGCAGGCCCAACACTAGAAGGAGCTCCACTGAACTCGTTCAACCCAGATTCGGTACAAACTTGGGGTTAAATTTGTTCTGTTACAGCACCAACGTGTGGAATGCCCTACCAACACCCATCAAAAAGTGAGACTCCGTACCCTCCTTCAAAACCGCCATAAAGAGCACTTGTCTGCAATTTGCAACTGGTCCTAGACAAGTCTTCTAAGCTTGACACCAGAAATGTATTCAATCAATCAAATGGTAATGTCAATCTTTACAGCAGCTATAAGTATAAATGTCAAACCACATAACATTGAATTTATTTCATTGTGTTTTCCGCCGTAGATCTTGAAAGTACTCTCTACTGCACATCAAGAGCCAGAACAAGCACAAGGTATCTATATGGTAACCGGTCAGGTGGGCACAAAAACCAACTGGGCACACCGGACAACTGGGCACACAGCCGTCTGGGCACACAGGTCAATTACTTATGAAACCCCTTAAACGGGTTATGAAAGAATGATCATGTGAAAGGGACCAACCTGCTAATCCAATTAGCGCATTGGTTCTCAAAGTGGGGTCCGGGGACCCCCAGGGGTACTTGAGGGGGTTCCAGGGGGTCCCCAGCTAAATGATGGACAGGAACCAAATGGACCCTTATGGGTCTGTAACTCTGAGAGAGTACAAATGGAACCACATGGACCCTTATGGGTCTGTAACTCTGAGAGTGTACAAATGGAACCAAATGGACCCTTATGGGTCTGTAACTCTGAGAGTGTACAAATGGAACCAAATGGACCCTTATGGGTCTGTAACTCTGAGAGTGTACAAATGGAACCAAATGGACCCTAACGGGTCCATTTGGTTCCATTTGTACACTCTCAGAGTTACATTAACATTGATTTTACAATATAAATTGTGGTCCCAGAGATATAAATGCCATTAAATGGGGGTCCGTAGCCCTAATGCATGTCAGACTGGGGGTCGTTGAAATTAAAATGGTTGAAAAAAAAAAAAACGTTCTCTCATGGGGGTCCCTGACATATCTTTTCAAATGGGGGTCCGTGGGGTAATAAGTGTTAATTTGGGGGTCCTTGACATGAAAAAGTTTGAGAACCACTGATCTACAGGCCCAGGTTGTGAGCTTGTAGATCTGCTATTGTCACTATATTTGAACTAGAGCTTAAGAGTTTAATTCATGTACTTTTTCCCTTTCCTAGAAATGTAATGGAGTCAAAAGTACAATATTTGTCTTTCCAATGTGTAGTGAAAGTCATAATTATCCAAAAAATACAAATACTCAAGTAAAGTACAGACACTCTAAGTACTTAAATGTACTTAAGTACGGTACTCAAGTAAATATACTTGGTTACTGTCCACCACTGATGACCTCTTCGTTCTAACAGCAGAGCTGCAGTTTGACACTGTGTCCACACGAGGGAGACAAAGACCGTTGAATAGAACCAGATGGACAGAGCGGTTCCACTGAAACCAGAGAGAAAACAAACTGCATGTTTTACACATTCATGCAGTGGTTTTCAACCAGTGGTTCGGGGACCACCAGTGGTCCTTGAGGGAGTTCCAGGGGGTCCCCAGCTAAATGATAGATAGGAACCAAATGGACCCTTATGGGTCTGTAACTCTGAGAGTGTACAAATGGAACCAAATGGACCCTAACGGGTCCATTTGGTTCCATTTGTTACACTCTCAGAGTTACATTAACATCCCAGAGATAGAAATGCCATTAAATGGGGGTCCGTAGCCCTAATGCATGTCAAACTGGGGGGTCCTTGAAATTGAAATGGTTGAGAATCACTGCTAGAGCCGTAAAAAATATTCTCTTATGGGGGGTCCCTGGTATATCTTTTGAAATGGGGGTCCCTGGGCTAATGTGTGTCAATTTGGGGGTCCTTGACGCAAAAATGATTAATGTAAATATAACACATATTTATTAAACATTTATTAAACATCACATTAAACATCACATTAAACATCACATTTATTATTAAACATATATTTATTAAACATGGATTAAACATGGATACATTTATTAAACATGTATTAAACATGGATACATGTATTAAACATGGATTAAACATGGATTAAACATGGATACATGTATTAAACATGGATTAAACATGGATACATGTATTAAACATGGATTAAACATATATTAAACATGGATACATTTGATCAAATTTAAAAAAGTTAGTTTGAGTGCAGATTTCAAAGCTACCCTACGTGACACCATAGCAACCAACCAGCCAATCACAGCCTGGACCGTCCCACCGGGCTATGGGATGTACACACACACACACGCACGCACGCACGCACGCACGCACGCACGCACACACACACACACACACACACACACACACACACACACACACACACACACACACACACACACACACACACACACACACACACACACACACACCACGTGACTTGCTCACATGACCCAGATCATGTGACTTGGTACATAACAGCTTCACCTCAGTCAGAGCCTGTTCTTCAGTTTAGACTCAGTTTACTCTCTGTAGCTTTATTCATACTTATTACTTTATCTATTGATACTTATTACTTTATCTATTAATACGTATTACTTTATCTATTAATACTTATTACTTTATCTATTCATACTTATTACTTTATCTATTACTCATTACTTTCTTACCATCGGTATAAGATGCAGAGTCTCGGTTCAGTTCTGTTGCTTTTAATGGCTTTGTTTCTGAAGGACTCTCTGATGATACCTCCTCACCAGGTAATATATTACTATTATTAATAATATATATTTACTTATTAGGGATAGAGCCAGTGGTGTAAAGTAACTAAGTACATGTACTCAAGTACAATTTTGAGGTGTTTGTACTTTACTTGAGTATTTCCCATTTCCAATTATTTTACTTCTACTCCACTACATCTCAGAGGCAAATATTGTACTTTTACTCCACTACAATTATTTGAGAACTTTAGTTACTAGTTACTTTGCAGATATAAGTTATTACATTATAAAACATACATTAACCACTTTAGCCCTATTTTATACCTAGGCTATTTGAAAATAGCAGATCTACAAGCTCACAACGCGATGCGACGCATTGTGAGCTTTTAGAACTTTTATAACTGAACTGACAGAAGGAAAGCGACCTTTTTACTTTAGGAAAATATCATTGAAGAAACTGTTTACTGGTTATTGTGAGCTTGTAGATCTGCTGTTTTATTTGTCTATGTTATTGTGAGCTTGTAGATCTGCTGTTTTATTTGGTTATGTTATTGTGAGCTTGTAGATCTGCTGTTTTATTTGTCTATGTTATTGTGAGCTTGTAGATCTGCTGTTTTATTTGTCTATGTTATTGTGAGCTTGTAGATCTGCTGTTTTATTTGGTTATGTTATTGTGAGCTTGTAGATCTGCTGTTTTATTTGGTTATGTTATTGTGAGCTTGTAGATCTGCTGTTTTATTTGGTTATGTTATTGTGAGCTTGTAGATCTGCTGTTTTATTTGTCTATGTTATTGTGAGCTTGTAGATCTGATGTTTTATTTGGTTATGTTACTGTGAGCTTGTAGATCTGCTGTTTTATTTGGTTATGTTATTGTGAGCTTGTAGATCTGCTGTTTTATTTGGTTATGTTACTGTGAGCTTGTAGATCTGCTGTTTTATTTGGTTATGTTATTGTGAGCTTGTAGATCTGCTGTTTTCCCGCTCATATAATCGTTGTTCTCTCATTGGCCAGGAGGTGGCGAGAATGGCTCGCTTCGTGGCCAATCAGGTGACTTGGGCCAGCATGGCGACCATCGCGTCCCGCCCCCCCGTCCAGGGCCAACCGTTTAGCAACACCTTCTCTGTGAGCGATGGACCAATGGGAGCGGGTTCTGGAGTTCCTTATATGTACCTGACCCGCATGGAGATCTCTGTACAAGACCTTATGGTACTACACACTACTACACACACACATATACACCCATTATACATTATACACACACACACACACACACACACACACACACACACACACACACACACACACACACACACACACACACACACACACACACACACACACACACACACACACACACACACACACACACGCCATCTGGTCAGAAATACACAGGGACGTGCACAGATAGACTCTAGGTGGTGCTAGAGCCTATCTGCCCTTTGCCCTCTTGACCAGAAGTGCCCTTTTGAAAAAAAGAAAGAAAACGTTTTTTTTTCTTCAGTTTACAGCAGGGGTCTTCAACAGGGGGGTCCGGGACCCTTAGGGGGTCCTCAGAGTTACTACAGGGGGTCCGCCAAATCTTTATGTGATATGATTTTTCTTTTTACCATAACCACTCGACACCTAGCATCCCTTTTCTGGAGGAGAACTTTAGCCAAAAATAGTAGATCTACAAGCCCACAACGCCTCGCGCTGCGAGGCGTTGTGAGCTTGTAGATCTGCTATTTTTGGCTAAAGAGGTATAGGTGTAGAGGGAAAAAAGAGCAGACCAAGTACACAAAAAAAAGTATAATTTACTTGAGCACCTGCCCCTCAAAATGTCTGTGCACGCCACTGGAGATACAGAACATTAAAGTATGTGTGTGTATATGTGTGTATATACGTCAGAATCAGAATCAGAATCAGGTTTATTGTCACATCACAGGTTTACAAGGTAAAAAAGTGGGTGTTTTAAAAAGACGTGTGTTTTAATGAGTCTAACATTCCTTAGAAGACAATATCAGTCACTAGAAGCAGAGACGTGTGTTTTAATGAGTCTAACGTTCATTAGAAGGACAATATCAGTCACTAGAAGCAGAGACGTGTGTTTTAATGAGTCTAACATTCATTAGAAGGACAATATCAGTCACTAGAAGCAGAGACGTGTGTTTTAACGAGTCTAACATTCATTAGAAGACAATATCAGTCACTAGAAGCAGAGACGTGTGTTTTAATGAGTCTAACGTTCATTAGAAGGACAATATCAGTCACCAGAAGCAGAGACGTGTGTTTTAACGAGTCTAACGTTCATTAGAAGGACAATATCAGTCACTAGAAGCAGAGACGTGTGTTTTAACGAGTCTAACATTCATTAGAAGGACAATATCAGTCACTAGAAGCAGAGACGTGTGTTTTAATGAGTCTAACATTCATTAGAAGGACAATATCAGTCACTAGAAGCAGAGACGTGTGTTTTAATGAGTCTAACGTTCATTAGAAGGACAATATCAGTCACTAGAAGCAGAGACGTGTGTTTTAATGAGTCTAACATTCATCAGAAGACAATATCAGTCACTAGAAGCAGAGACGTGTGTTTTAACGAGTCTAACATTCATTAGAAGGACAATATCAGTCACCAGAAGCAGAGACGTGTGTTTTAATGAGTCTAACATTCATTAGAAGACAATATCAGTCACTAGAAGCAGAGACGTGTGTTTTAATGAGTCTAACGTTCATTAGAAGGACAATATCAGTCACTAGAAGCAGAGACGTGTGTTTTAATGAGTCTAACGTTCATTAGAAGGACAATATCAGTCACTAGAAGCAGAGACGTGTGTTTTAATGAGTCTAACATTCATTAGAAGACAATATCAGTCACTAGAAGCAGAGACGTGTGTTTTAATGAGTCTAACATTCATTAGAAGGACAATATCAGTCACTAGAAGCAGAGACGTGTGTTTTAATGAGTCTAACGTTCATTAGAAGGACAATATCAGTCACTAGAAGCAGAGACGTGTGTTTTAATGAGTCTAACATTCATCAGAAGACAATATCAGTCACTAGAAGCAGAGACGTGTGTTTTAACGAGTCTAACATTCATTAGAAGGACAATATCAGTCACCAGAAGCAGAGACGTGTGTTTTAATGAGTCTAACATTCATTAGAAGACAATATCAGTCACTAGAAGCAGAGACGTGTGTTTTAATGAGTCTAACGTTCATTAGAAGGACAATATCAGTCACTAGAAGCAGAGACGTGTGTTTTAATGAGTCTAACGTTCATTAGAAGGACAATATCAGTCACTAGAAGCAGAGACGTGTGTTTTAATGAGTCTAACATTCATTAGAAGACAATATCAGTCACTAGAAGCAGAGACGTGTGTTTTAATGAGTCTAACATTCATTAGAAGGACAATATCAGTCACTAGAAGCAGAGACGTGTGTTTTAATGAGTCTAACGTTCATTAGAAGACAATATCAGTCACTAGAAGCAGAGACGTGTGTTTTAATGAGTCTAACATTCATTAGAAGGACAATATCAGTCACTAGAAGCAGAGACGTGTGTTTTAATGAGTCTAAAATGGTTAAAACGGAGTTTGAAGTTACAATGGGTTTGTATAGGAAGGGGGCGTGTCTGATAAAATGAATATAAAATATGTAAATATTGAATCAAGTGACTTCTAAAGTGTCTGAGGTGAAACACAGAAGACTGAGTAGACGTTAAGAAAAAGAGTTTTAAAGTGAAGCCGCTCTGATCATAAAACAGCTGAGTCACTCACACAGTTATCATAAAGTGCCGAGTCATCCTCCAGCCACAAACTGCTGACTCACTGGTTACATAACTTTATTGTCACATCACACGTTTACAGCAGTTATTCAACAGTTTTTACAAACTGTTATGTGGAGTTTAAACTAGTTTGAAATTCACAGAAAGCCAAAGTTCATCTCTACATATTTATATTATATATATATATACATTTATATACATTTATATACATATTTATATACATTTATATACATATTTATATACAGAGATTTTAGGTTATTTATTTGAGTTTCATGTAATTTATTGGACTTGTTATTATTTTTCAATAAGTAGTTTTAATACCATGTTCATGTTATTTTATATACATATAATTTATATATTTGGTCTGTCTGTCTGTCTGTCTGTCTGTCTGTCTGTCTGTCTGTCTGTCTACCTTTCTCTTTCTCTACCTGTCTGTCTCTCTCTCAGGAGGACAGACGGGCGTCTCTCTCTATGTCTCTGGCTCAGACAGATTACTGCAAACAGGAAGGATTTGATCCTCAGAGTCCACTCTGTGCTCATGTTATCCTGTCTGGATCCGTTCTGGAGGTAACACTACTGTGTGTGTGTGTGTGTGTGTGTGTGTGTGTGTGTGTGTGTGTGTGTGTGTGTGTGTGTGTGTGTGTGTGTGTGTGTGTGTGTGTGTGTGTGTGTGTGTGTGTGTGTGTGTGTGTGTGTGTGTGTGTGTGTGTGTGTGTGTGTGTGTGTGTGTGTGTGTGAGAGAGAGAGAGACGCAGTCAGTGGGGCAAACGCAGTCCCCACGAAAAATATTTACGATTCTGTCCCTATCGGTACATAACTCGGACGGCGCTGATTCGACTAGCAGACCATCGGCTGGTCGTTGCGGGCACTCGCGCCTGGAGGCGCTCGGGCGCGTCTCCTCAGCCTCAAGGTCTGCTGAGTCGGCGCGCCTCCGTCATGGTCCAAACTATACTTTATCGGCGAAAAAAAGTAGTCCGCGGATGACTGAAAATTCCCCTCTTAAATAAAGCCATTTATAATGAATCTCGCACAACTGATTGATTATATATTTATAATGACTATAATGACTGTCTGGGGGTGGGCGAAATGTCCACTCAAAAACACGGGCGAAATGGATTTAGGGCGAAATGTCTGGTTACCGTGTGTGTGTGTGGTACTGTATGACCATATAAGGTAACTGTGTGGTACTGTATGACCATATAAGGTAACTGTGTGGTACTGTATGACCATATAAGGTAACTGTGTGGTACTGTATGACCATATAAGGTAACTGTGTGGTGCTGTATGACCATATAAGGTAACTGTGTGGTACTGTATGACCATATAAGGTAACTGTGGTACTGTATGACCATATAAGGTAACTGTGTGGTGCTGTATGACCATATAAGGTAACTGTGTGGTACTGTATGACCATATAAGGTAACTGTGTGGTGCTGTATGACCATATAAGGTAACTGTGGTACTGTATGCCCATATATGGCAGGTAAACGGCACGGAGGCGGAGTTTGCCAAGAAGGCGTTGTTCAGCCGCCATCCTGAGATGATTGACTGGCCGTCCGACCACGACTGGTTCTTCTGCAAGTTCAACATCACCGTGGTAACCACTCTGTGTGTGTGTGTGTGTCTGTCTGTCTGTCTGTCTGTCTGTCTGTCTGTCTGTCTGTCTGTCTGTCTCACTGACTGACTGACTGACTGACTGACTGACTGACTGACTGACTGCTGACTGTGAGGTTCAATTCATAAAGGTCTCACAGGCAATTTTATTACCTGTGTAGGCCCTATAAAGAGAAGAATGCATTCGCCATCTGTTTTGAATAAGGGGTGTCATGTTTTTCAATTAATTAAGTTTACCTAGATTAAAGGTAAAACCATTTCTTCCATTTAAGGATGTGTTTTCACTATAATTTATAATTATGAGTTTTGGACCATGACGGAGGCGCGCCGACTCAGCAGACCTTGAGGCTGAGGAGTCGCGCCCGAGCGCCTCCAGGCGCGAGTGCCCGCGACGACCAGCCGATGGTCTGCTAGTCGAATCAGCGCCGTCCGAGTTATGTACCGATAGGGACAGAATCGTAAATATTATTGGTGCGGACTGCGTTTGCTCCACTGACTGCGTTTGTCCCAACTGCCACTCAAAGTGGCTGCTGGCCAACTGCCTGGATGAGGCAGACTTATTTATTAAAGCTTTGTGCTTTCTATTAGACTGTGCAGGGCAGAGGCGTCTAATCTCTGAGTCAGGGTAACCGCATACCCTCGGGTTAAAACTATTTCCTAATTCCATTTAAGGATTTTTTAACACTATATTTTAGGACTATGGGGTAGATACTGAAGGGATACAGTTTTGGAAACAAGTTAGCATATCCACAGTTCTGATGTTCACACCTCCAACTGACTGACTGACTGACTAAACAAACAAATGTAACCAAATGGACCTGTGAGGGTCCATTTGGTTACATGTGCACATTCTGTGAGGGTCCATTTGGTTACATGTGCACATTCTCAGACTGAGGATTTTACATGGGTTCCAGACATAGTAATCATATCAAATGGTGAAATGTATCAAACTATGTCGCCAGGCGAGGTGGTAAAAGAAAGTGCTGTTCCTGATTAATTCTGTCTTACCTATTTATATGACATATCGTGATGTCACGTGAAGCTTGACCAATGCTTGGCTGATTGAACACGTTAGCCAAGCTAACATGTTCTAATCTAAGAATCAGAACATTTCTAGAACACTATGGTTAAAGATAGGGCAAGTGATTTCCTTTGGTTAAAATAGCACGGGGTCTGCTGGCGGAGACTTGTGCTCCGAGGAGCACATTTTCTAGTCTAGAAATGTTCTGATTCTTAGATTAGAACATCTAAGGATTAGAACATGTTAGCTTGGCTAACGTGTTCAATCAGCCAAGCTAACATGTTCCAATGTTAGCTTGGCTGATGGCACTGATGTCACTGGACACACCTATTTATGGGATTTTATTTCGTCATGCGTCCCTCTAGCCAATCAAAAGCATTGTTGACAACATATTGTCACGTGTCACAATGTTAGCTTGGCTAGGGGGGGGGGGACACAGCGGGACGGGAACGAAAACATAATCTCCACCATGCCTTCGGCCTGGCGGAGACAATTATTATTATCAAATGGTAGTATAATATTGTATTATTAGTATTGTGTATATTACATGGATATATTGATTATGTAATATATTTAACATATATTTTAATGTAATCTGGTATGTGTTGCTGTTGGATTACCTTGGTAGTATGATATTTTATTATTAGTATTGTGTATATATTGTATATGTAATATATTGAATGTAATCTGGTAGGTGTGGGTATTGGATTACTTTGGAGGGGTGAAGACAGTGTCTCCAGAGGATTACTTCAAAGCTACTCCTTATAAGAGCCATCATCAGCATCGTCATCCTCTTCGCCATCTCTGAGGTGAGTGACACCTTCCGATCCCGCCCACCTACCAGTGACATCATCATTTCTGTCTACTCGCTCTGGCCCTCGTTTCTCAAGCTCGACACAGACCGGAAAACGGGCCTAACGGCGATGTTTGAGTTCTGACCGTTTATGTTAACATGGGAAATGCGAGGAGAAAAAACTACAAGGGCTAGACAGGGGTTTTAGTGTGCGCCTTAGAATGGAGGCCGACGGGAAACCAAAAACGGGATCGCAAATAGTTTCCACTTCCGGTGGTGTTACACTGAAAATGGTCCGTGTAGAAAATTGAAAAAAAAAACTTTCTTTTTTCGAAAAAAAGGTAAAAGCACCCGGACCGTAG
>NC_139961.1:362379-382379 GCF_963454915.1 Gymnoscopelus microlampas | reverse complement strand
GACCACTTCGGTCTGCCGCCTCGGGGCGACTGATTCCCTCGCCACTCAAGGGTCCTTCTGGTCGATCGACACGGTCACAACTTTTTTCCGTTCTGGCCCCACAGTGGTGGAATGAACTTCCCACTGATGTCAGGACAGCAGAGACACTGATGTCAGGACAGCAGAGTCACTGATGTCAGGACAGCAGAGTCACTGATGTCAGGACAGTAGAGACACTGATGTCAGGACAGCAGAGACACTGATGTCAGGACAGCAGAGTCACTGATGTCAGGACAGCAGAGACACTGATGTCAGGACAGCAGAGTCACTGATGTCAGGACAGCAGAGACACTGATGTCAGGACAGCAGAGTCACTGATGTCAGGACAGCAGAGTCACTGATGTCAGGACAGCAGAGTCACTGATGTCAGGACAGTAGAGACACTGATGTCAGGACAGCAGACAGCAGAGACACTGATGTCAGGACAGCAGAGTCACTGATGTCAGGACAGCAGAGTCACTGATGTCAGGACAGCAGAGACACTGATGTCAGGACAGCAGAGACACTGATGTCAGGACAGCAGAGTCACTGATGTCAGGACAGCAGAGACACTGATGTCCGGACAGCAGAGTCACTGATGTCAGGACAGCAGAGTCACTGATGTCAGGACAGCAGAGTCACTGCCCATCTTTCGCCGCAGGCTGAAAACCCACCTCTTCAGGAAACACTACCCTTCCTCTTTGTCTGGCCTACTTGTTGTTAACTAGTTGTAGGAACTATTGTTGTATTGCTGTATTGGATCTATTAGCTCCTGCTCATTTGATTTAGCTATTTTATCTCATGTGTTTAAGACAGTAGGTAGCTGATATATAGCACTTTTACCTTAGCGCTATAGGTATACTCTTGGTTGCTTGTTTTTACAGGAAATGCACTTCAGACTTCTGGTGATTAGTAGTTTTCGTTCCCTACCTATGTTGAATACACTTATTGGATAAAAGCGTCTGATAAATGACTGTAATGTAATATCTATATGTTAATATTCTAGGGTCTTGTCCATCCATGGGCTCTTTTTTAGGGAGCCTTCGGGGACCCTTTAGTCGAGACAGAGATGAAGCAGGGACCCCCACATGTTGTATAACACTGTGTTGTTCACAGAGAGGCTCACAGACGTGTCATCATGTTTACATTCATGTTTCAGCTCAGCTCAACACCTGTAGATGGCAGAGTCGGCTCAACACCTAATGTGTGTGTGTGTGTGTGTGTGTGTGTGTGTGTGTGTGTGTGTGTGTGTGTGTGTGTGTGTGTGTGTGTGTGTGTGTGTGTGTGTGTGTGTGTGTGTGTGTGTGTGTGTGTGTGTGTGTGTGTGTGTGTGTGTGTGTGTGCGTGCGTCACCACTTCCTGTGGAAGGCGAGTCACTTTGCTACTTGTCTTCTCCTAGCTTAGTTCACACGCCACCGTTAACACGCTAACACACTCTCTCTCTCTCTCTCTCTCTCTCTCTCTCTTACACAGACTCACATACACACTCACAGACAGACAGACAGACAGACAGACAGACAGACAGACAGACACATCATGGCTCTCAAACAGGCGTCCAAACTGCTGCTTCTGACCGCTGGCTTTCCCTGTGCAGGTACGTACACACACACACACACACACACACACACACACACACACACACACACACACACACACACACACACACACACACACACACACACACACACACACACACACACACACACACAGGTCACAGGTCACCAGCATAGCGTTCATATGTTATATCATCATTATTTCATGATTTAAAATGATTAATAATAATTAAATTACATGTATTTATGAATTATATTATTACAATATTATATTATAATGAAGAACCACAGACAGACAGACAGACAGACAGACAGACAGACAGACTCTTACGGGACAGAACTGAGTTTGAGTTTTTATTCAAATATATATATTTTGGTACGATACAGAATTTAATTTAATTTAATATAATACAGACAATAAAGTCTGTTTATCCACCTCATTCTGGCCTTTTATTTTAATTACAAATTAATCCACAGCATTTGATATCACAATAATTCATTTTATATCACAATAATTCATTGATGTCTTTTCAGACATTTGAAAAGTCGTGAATTCTTTGTTTGAACGACAGAATCATATTTAACAATAAATACAGAATCATTCAGACATATTTAACAATAACAATACGTATCCTACAGCATATTATTCATATAGACATACATCCTATCAGTAATATTAGTATTAGTGTTATTATTTTATCCATATTTCTACTTTACATGCTTTTTCATGGCTTTAGCAGAGAGAGCTTGTAGAGGCAGTTTGTTTGGTGCTAGTTTTGAAAACCTTTGAAAACGTTTGAAACACGTTGACGGAGCGGAACGTTTTGTCTGAGAGAGTATCGTTGTACACGCTCTTTATTTATACTTTATGTTTTATATTTTAATGCGCTGTCATTGTTTATGAGTGTTTTAAAACTCTCTGATGGTGGTTTTAAGGTCTTGTGTTTTAAAACTCTCTGATGGTGGTTTTAAGGTGTTTTATATGAAACATGACGCCGTTGTTCATGAAACCGTTCGCCATCTTTGACACAAAGATGAGACACTGACTACAGCTTCAAAGGCAGGCAGACAGGCAGACAGACACACAGGCAGACAGACAGACAGGCAGGCAGACAGACAGACGGACAGACAGACAGGCAGACAGACACACAGGCAGGCAGGCAGGCAGGCAGGCAGGCAGACAGACAGACAGACAGACAGACAGACAGACAGACAGACTCAGAGTGTCAGATCTGTAAGGGTCTATTTGGTCAACTATCAATATTAATATATATATATATATATTTTATTTCTCAAAATCTTCTGAAAGACATATGTTTATATATCAGTGGTTCTCAAACTATTTCATGTCAAGGACCCCCCAACATTATATGTATTTGGTCGTGAACCCCCATCTCTACATATTTGGTCCCAGGGACCCCTAGAAGCAGAGATTTGAGTTAAAAAATGTTTGGTTTAAAAAAAAATATAGACAAATCCACGGAGCGCTGGCCTGTGTGTGGCGCAACCATGGCTACGGTGTCAGTCAGCTGCAGTCACTGACTGCTCACGTTGCTCTTTCACCTGCTTTTTACTAACTTTTACTAACACTAACTTTACAAAGATGTAACAGAACCACCTATACGTCAGGCGCCAGTATTCATACGTGGGCCACATGCGGCCCGGGGGGCCACATGCCATGCGGCCCCCAACTTCACTTAATGCGGCCCACAGGTTAATATCAGAATAGTGATATATTTTTGATTTCAGCTGTTATGATTCCTAACATGTAAACATGACCCGCTTTAATGACTTCAGTCTATATTAGTAGCTTAATGACTAGTATTAACATTCTATTGTAAAGCTAACATAAGTATATTAACTAAATGCATTCAAAATTAAATCAAAATGTTACTTTTCAGGATTCCAATTCAAAAAAGTGAAAAAAAATACGGAGATAAAAGGTTTCTGTACAGAATGTGTCTCTGGAGTGAGTGTGAAATATATATGAATACTATATATATATATATATATATATATATATATACACACACACACACACACACACACACACACACACACACACACACACACACACACACACACACACACACACACACACACACACACACACACACACACACACACACACACACACACATCCAAGCCAAGGCACCAACCAGCTCATCAGAAGCAGTTAGATAGTCCAGGGGCCAAGCCAGATTTTGGTACCACCTAAGGTGACCTTAAAGTTTATGTATACTATTTTTGTCTTCCTACATGTCTCTAGTTTATATTTTGGTATGATAACCCTTCCAATCTTGTAGCTTAATGGCAGTTATCACTACCTACCGGCTAATGTATCCGGTAGGAGACACAAAGTAGAATCTTTGTGTCTCCTACCGGAAATACACCCGGGCATCAAATCATTGCGACAAAAAACAAAATATATCCATGTATTCAAGGCTTCATGGGGTGTGCAATTGATAGAAAATAAATCATTTTTTGGGTGAACTCCTCCTTTAAGTTTCCCAGGGGGACTCTCTACCCATTCAGCTATGACCACCCTAGACCGAGGGAGGGTCAACTTTTACAAGCTTATGGAAAGCAGTCTTTTTGCAAACACCAAAAATCTGAGAAGTTATCAATTGCACACCCCATGAAGCCTTGAATACATGGATATATTTTGTCTTTTGTCGCAATAATTTGATGCCCGGGTGTATTTCCGGTAGGAGACACAAAGATTCTACTTTGTGTCTCCTACCGGATACATCAGCCGGTAGCCGGAACCAAATGGACCCTTATGGGTCTGTAACTCTGAGTGTGTACAAATGGAACCAAATGGACCCTTATGGGTCTGTAACTCTGAGACTCCATTTGTACACTCTCAGAGTTAAATTAACATTGATTTTACAATATGAATTGGGGTCCCAGAGGTATAAATGCCATTAAATGGGGGTCCGTAGCCTATAATGCATGTCAAACTGGGGGGGTCCTTGAAATTAAAATGGTTGAGAATCACTGCTAGAGAGCCGTAAAAACCTTCTCTTATGGGGGTCCCTGGCTTATCTTTTCAAATGGGGGTACGTGGGGTAATAAGTGTCAATTCGGGGGTCCTTGACATGAAGAAGTTTGAGAACCACTGATCCACATAATCCACATAAAGTAAACTCACACTGTTATAATATAATGGTGAGTTATTGAAGTCAGTGATTGTCAGTGAAGTATTTCTTAAAAGTTGCTATAATTAGTTCAGGGTCCCCACGGTCACGAAATTCCTGGAAATATTTTGAAATTAGAAAAATCTTTTTCCAGTCCTGGAAAAGATTTGGAATTTGTCTAGGGTCCTGGAATTGATCAAGGGTCCTGGAAAAGTATTTGGCTATGTATTGTTTTTGGCTATTGATTTTGTTAATACAATTTTCTTCCAAAACATCTACAACATTACACAAAATATGTTGTATAATGATATAAAAATATCCAAACGGGCTGCGTGATTGCAGCCTAATGTATACCGGATGTGACAAAAATAACAGATCTACAAGCTCACAATTTGCTGCAGCGTGATGCGTAGTTAGTAAATTTGGCACGAAAATGGAATTGTACCATTCTATGGTTTATTTTTGCTACACTGCCTGTCTTTGGGCATTGCACATAGGAGTAAGAGACTCATTATTGCGCTGAATGATTGTTCTACAGGCCTGGAAATTGGGTTAAATATTCTGGAAAAGTTTTGGAAATTCAGTGGTAAAAATATGTGGGAACCCTGTTAGTTGTAAATGTTTAATTAAACTCTGTTTTAATGTCTTATTTATAATTAGCTTTAATGTTTCAAACTCAGAGTTTGAATGTAGGAGTTTTTTTATCAGAATGGAAACATGTCGACGTAAACATTTCTGTGTCACGTGATTTATCATCACACGACGCGTGTGTATGTGTGTGTGTGTGTGTGTGTGTGTGTGTGTGTGTGTGTGTGTGTGTGTGTGTGTGTGTGTGTGTGTGTGTGTGTGTGTGTGTGTGTGTGTGTGTGTGTGTGTGTGTGTGTGTTTGTCTACATGGTGTTTATGTGTGGCGTGTGTGTGTGTGTGTGTGTGTGTGTGTGTAACTGCTTAATTTACATGAAAAAATATATTTAAAAAACATTATGTGTGGTTAAGCACCTGGTGTGTGTGTGTGTGTGTGTGTGTGTGTGTGTGTGTGTGTGTGTGTGTGTGTGTGTGTGTGTGTGTGTGTGTGTGTGTGTGTGTGTGTGTGTGTGTGTGTGTGTGTGTGTGTGTGTGTGTGTGTGTGTGTGTACAGATGTAGAGATAGAGGTGTGTGTATTTATATGTTTGGAGTCAGGGGCGACACAAACAAACACCACCGAATACCAGATCTACAAGCTCACAACGTATTATTTTTTTCATTATTATTATTATTATTATAGGAAACATAAAGGAATATTTATAAAAAATATGTTGTGACAATTTACTATTTAGTCATTTATCAGTACTTAAAGTACCAAAAGTAAAAGTACTAAATATTTGAAAATAGCCATGCGACGCGTTGTGAGCTTGTAGATCGGCTATTTTCAAATAGCCTAGGTATGAAATAGGGCTAAAGTGGTTAATGTATGTTTCATAATATCATAGTTTACACATGAAAAGTAACTAGTAACTAAAGTTTTCAAATAATTGTAGTGGAGTAAAAGTACAACATTTGCCTCTGAGATGTAGTGGAGCAGAAGTAAAAGTATTGGAAATTGGAACTACTCAAGTAAAGTACAAATACCTCAACATTGTACTTAAAGGGCAAGACCACTGTGGTAGAGGTTTGGGTTGTGTAGTTACCTTGCCATGATGTAACTCCAAAGGTGGGCAAGAAATAAAAAAAAATTGCTCCATTGATTAGAAATTGATAATTCAAAATATGCTCCTCATTGACTTACATTGTACGGTGAAACAGCTCTCAAAGTCACTCTTTTAGCACATAAATGAACCCAAACGTAGCTGATTCAGACAATATAGAACATCACCATACCCAGTACTGTTTTTTTTTAAAATAAAAATGTTAACTTTCTGTTGATTTTGCCATTTTTAACAAGTAGAAAACCCGGACTGGATCGGCGGATCCGGATCCAGATCTTCAAATAGTAAAATCAACAGGGAGTTGACATTTTTATTAAAAAAACAAACAGTACTGGGTTTGGTGATGCTCTATATTGTCTGAATCAGCTATGTTTGGGTTCATTTATGTGCTAAAAGAGTGACTTTGAGAGCTGTTTTACCATACAATGTAAGTCAATGAGGAGCATATTTTGAATTATCAATTTCTAATCAATGGAGCAATTATTTTTTATTTCTTGCCCACCTTTGGAGTTACATCATGGCAAGGTAACTACACAACCCAAACCTCTACCAAAGTGGTCTTACCCTTTAAGTACAGTACTTAAGTAAATGCACTTAGTTACTTTCCACCACTGTAATAATGTAATAGTAATCTAGGATCATAATATATAATAGTAATATAATAATAATAATAATAATAATAATAATAATAATAATAATAATAATAATAATAATAATAGTAATCTAGGATCATAGGTAATCCAAGTCTAACAGTATAATATATGATAAATCAATAATAATAATGTGTACATTAAACTATTCACTATAGGATGCTAGATCTACTTAATTAATTGAGTTTAAAGAAAAGAAAGAGGCCGCCTTAAACTCTTTCTAAGTGTTTTTACATTTGATTGTTTTCTCGTTTCTTCAAGAGGCTCCGTTTACACTTTACAGCACAAACTGGTCCTCCTCCTTACTTCTATGATACTGATGAAGGCTCTGTTCCATTTAGTGTAACACAGTGGTTCTAATGAAGGCTCTGTTCCATTTAGTGTAACACAGTGGTTCTAATGAAGGCTCTGTTCCATTTAGTGTAACACAGTGGTTCTGATGAAGGCTCTGTTCCATTTAGTGTAACACAGTGGTTCTAATGAAGGCTCTGTTCCATTTAGTGTAGCACAGTGGTTCTGATGAAGGCTCTGTTCCATTTAGTGTAACACAGTGGTTCTGATGAAGGCTCTGTTCCATTTAGTGTAACACAGTGGTTCTAATGAAGGCTCTGTTCCATTTAGTGTAACACAGTGGTTCTGATGAAGGCTCTGTTCCATTTAGTGTAGCACAGTGGTTCTGATGAAGGCTCTGTTCCATTTAGTGTAACACCAGTGGTGAGCTGTGGATTTTTGAACTAAACGTGCGCACATAGCCACTCAGCTCAGTGCTAGTTGAAATACTGTATTCAACATGTGATTATTAATGTAATCATATGTATTATTATTTTGTTGTATTGCTGCATTGTTAATTTGTTGTTTTTTTTTTTTTTTCAAATGAATTATTTTATTTTCCTTTTAATTTTATATAAAAGCCCTTTACATAGACTCACCCACACATAAGTAGGCCTACTTAAAATAATCAGACAACTTGTCTTTGTCTTGTCTCAGAGAACTGGGTCCTCTGCTAAGCGATCCCCTTCACACCTTGCAGTGCAGAGATGTTGTCTGTCATTGTTAGAGGAATGTAACACATTCAATTCAAGTCTGTGTCTTTTCTCGAGTAGCCTAATGTTATGCAAAGCAGCCAGGTAGACGCTATTGAGAACGGCTCGCCACTGACGGCACGAACCTTGAAAGGCTATTGTTTTTAAACTTTAAATATGGCGTTAAAGACCGCCGCTGACGGTACGTGCACGCGCGCCCCCAGCTCCCACAGTGTCAGAACTAAGGGTACGCCGTACCCCCCCATACCCCCTACAGCTCAACCCTGTGTAACACAGTGGTTCTAATGAAGGCTCTGTTCCATTTAGTGTAACACAGTGGTTCTGATGAAGGCTCTGTTCCATTTAGTGTAACACAGTGGTTCTAATGAAGGCTCTGTTCCATTTAGTGTAACACAGTGGTTCTAATGAAGGCTTTGTTCCATTTAGTGTAACACAGTGGTTCTAATGAAGGCTCTGTTCCATTTAGTGTAACACAGTGGTTCTGATGAAGGCTCTGTTCCATTTAGTGTAGCACAGTGGTTCTGATGAAGGCTCTGTTCCATTTAGTGTAACACAGTGGTTCTGATGAAGGCTCTGTTCCATTTAGTGTAGCACAGTGGTTCTGATGAAGGCTCTGTTCCATTTAGTGTAACACAGTGGTTCTAATGAAGGCTCTGTTCCATTTAGTGTAGCACAGTGGTTCTAACTGTTCCATTTAGTGTAACACAGTGGTTCTAATGAAGGCTCTGTTCCATTTAGTGTAGCACAGTGGTTCTGATGAAGGCTCTGTTCCATTTAGTGTAACACAGTGGTTCTGATGAAGGCTCTGTTCCATTTAGTGTAACACAGTGGTTCTGATGAAGGCTCTGTTCCATTTAGTGTAGCACAGTGGTTCTGATGAAGGCTCTGTTCCATTTAGTGTAACACAGTGGTTCTAATGAAGGCTCTGTTCCATTTAGTGTAACACAGTGGTTCTGATGAAGGCTCTGTTCCATTTAGTGTAACACAGTGGTTCTAATGAAGGCTCTGTTCCATTTAGTGTAGCACAGTGGTTCTGATGAAGGCTCTGTTCCATTTAGTGTAACACAGTGGTTCTACTGAAGGCTCTGTTCCATTTAGTGTATCACAGTGGTTCTGATGAAGGCTCTGTTCCATTTAGTGTAACACAGTGGTTCTAATGAAGGCTCTGTTCCATTTAGTGTAGTACAGTGGTTCTAATGAAGGCTCTGTTCCATTTAGTGTAACACAGTGGTTCTAATGAAGGCTCTGTTCCATTTAGTGTAACACAGTGGTTCTAATGAAGGCTCTGTTCCATTTAGTGTAACACAGTGGTTCTAATGAAGGCTCTGTTCCATTTAGTGTAACACAGTGGTTCTAATGAAGGCTCTGTTCCATTTAGTGTAGTACAGTGGTTCTAATGAAGGCTCTGTTCCATTTAGTGTAACACAGTGGTTCTAATGAAGGCTCTGTTCCATTTAGTGTAACACAGTGGTTCTAATGAAGGCTCTGTTCCATTTATTGTAACACAGTGGTTCTAATGAAGGCTCTGTTCCATTTAGTGTAACACAGTGGTTCTAATGAAGGCTTTGTTCCATTTAGTGTAACACAGTGGTTCTAATGAAGGCTCTGTTCCATTTAGTGTAACACAGTGGTTCTAATGAAGGCTCTGTTCCATTTAGTGTAACACAGTGGTTCTAATGAAGGCTTTGTTCCATTTAGTGTAACACAGTGGTTCTAATGAAGGCTCTGTTCCATTTAGTGTAACACAGTGGTTCTAATGAAGGCTTTGTTCCATTTAGTGTAACACAGTGGTTCTAATGAAGGCTTTGTTCCATTTAGTGTAACACAGTGGTTCTAATGAAGGCTCTGTTCCATTTAGTGTAACACAGTGGTTCTGATGAAGGCTCTGTTCCATTTAGTGTAACACAGTGGTTCTAATGAAGGCTCTGTTCCATTTAGTGTAGTACAGTGGTTCTGATGAAGGCTCTGTTCCATTTAGTGTAACACAGTGGTTCTGATGAAGGCTCTGTTCCATTTAGTGTAACACAGTGGTTCTGATGAAGGCTCTGTTCCATTTAGTGTAACACAGTGGTTCTGATGAAGGCTCTGTTCCATTTAGTGTAACACAGTGGTTCTAACAGTGGTTCTGTTCCATTTAATGTAACACAGTGGTTCTAATGAAGGCTCTGTTCCATTTAGTGTAACACAGTGGTTCTGATGAAGGCTCTGTTCCATTTAGTGTAACACAGTGGTTCTAATGAAGGCTTTGTTCCATTTAGTGTAACACAGTGGTTCTAATGAAGGCTCTGTTCCATTTAGTGTAACACAGTGGTTCTGATGAAGGCTCTGTTCCATTTAGTGTAACACAGTGGTTCTAATGAAGGCTCTGTTCCATTTAGTGTAGTACAGTGGTTCTGATGAAGGCTCTGTTCCATTTAGTGTAACACAGTGGTTCTGATGAAGGCTCTGTTCCATTTAGTGTAACACAGTGGTTCTGATGAAGGCTCTGTTCCATTTAGTGTAACACAGTGGTTCTGATGAAGGCTCTGTTCCATTTAGTGTAACACAGTGGTTCTAACAGTGGTTCTGTTCCATTTAATGTAACACAGTGGTTCTAATGAAGGCTCTGTTCCATTTAGTGTAACACAGTGGTTCTGATGAAGGCTCTGTTCCATTTAGTGTAACACAGTGGTTCTAATGAAGGCTTTGTTCCATTTAGTGTAACACAGTGGTTCTAATGAAGGCTCTGTTCCATTTAGTGTAACACAGTGGTTCTGATGAAGGCTCTGTTCCATTTAGTGTAACACAGTGGTTCTAATGAAGGCTCTGTTCCATTTAGTGTAACACAGTGGTTCTACTGAAGGCTTTGTTCCATTTAGTGTAACACAGTGGTTCTGATGAAGGCTCTGTTCCATTTAGTGTAACACAGTGGTTCTAATGAAGGCTCTGTTCCATTTAGTGTAGTACAGTGGTTCTGATGAAGGCTCTGTTCCATTTAGTGTAACACAGTGGTTCTGATGAAGGCTCTGTTCCATTTAGTGTAACACAGTGGTTCTGATGAAGGCTCTGTTCCATTTAGTGTAACACAGTGGTTCTAACAGTGGTTCTGTTCCATTTAATGTAACACAGTGGTTCTAATGAAGGCTCTGTTCCATTTAGTGTAACACAGTGGTTCTAATGAAGGCTCTGTTCCATTTAGTGTAACACAGTGGTTCTGATGAAGGCTCTGTTCCATTTAGTGTAACACAGTGGTTCTAACAGTGGTTCTGTTCCATTTAATGTAACACAGTGGTTATCAAACCTTTAATATCAACAACCTCCATAACTCTGAGAGTGTACAAAATGTGTACACTCTCAGAGTTACATACCTTTAAGGGTCCATGTGGAACCTCCTCAAGGACCCATGAGGGTCCCTGGACCACACTTTGAGACCCACTGGTGTAGCAGAGTGTTTCCAGTGAGTCAACACACTGACTCTGTTTGACCAGAATGGAACAGAGCCTTCATTAGTGTCATTGTAACAACCAGAATGGAACAGAGCCTTCATTAGTATCATTGTAACAACCAGAATGGAACAGAGCCTTCATTAGTGTCATTGTAACAACCAGAATGGAACAGAGCCTTCATTAGTATCATTGTAACAACCAGAATGGAACAGAGCCTTCATTAGTGTCATTGTAACAACCAGAATGGAACAGAGCCTTCATTAGCATCATTGTAACAACCAGAATGGAACAGAGCCTTCATTAGCATCATTGTAACAACCAGAATGGAACAGAGCCTTCATTAGTATAATTGTAACAACCAGAATGGAACAGAGCCTTCATTAGTATCATTGTAACAACCAGAATGGAACAGAGCCTTCATTAGTATCATTGTAACAACCAGAATGGAACAGAGCCTTCATTAGTATCATTGTAACAATCAGAATGGAACAGAGCCTTCATTAGTGTCATTGTAACAACCAGAATGGAACAGAGCCTTCATTAGTATCATTGTAACAACCAGAATGGAACAGAGCCTTCATTTGTATCATTGTAACAACCAGAATGGAACAGAGCCTTCATTAGTATCATTGTAACAACCAGAATGGAACAGAGCCTTCATTAGTGTCATTGTAACAACCAGAATGGAACAGAGCCTTCATTAGTATCATTGTAACAACCAGAATGGAACAGAGCCTTCATTAGTATCATTGTAACAACCAGAATGGAACAGAGCCTTCATTAGTGTCATTGTAACAACCAGAATGGAACAGAGCCTTCATTAGCATCATTGTAACACCTGAAGGAAGTAAGGAAGAGGCCCATGTTCTGTGTATAGAGGCTGTTTATTGAGTGGTTGTAGTTGGGCTCGGGTTCAGTCTCTACTGTCCACCATTAAGACTCAGTGTTTGTGCAGTGGACTCGGGTTCGAATGCGACCCGAAGCTCTTTACTCCTCGTCCTTCCGTCTGTGTGCCTGTCTGCCTGCCTGCCTCGGGTCTCGTAACATACACCCTCACCCAGGTGACCCAGCCAGGGTTCGATCAAACCCCGACTTACGTCCCAGGTATCTACCCACAGTCAGTCCTAAATAGGGAAAGACAGGGGCCACTCAATACGCTTGTCCGGAACTACTCTGCCGGGCCCGGGGGAGAGGAGATGCTCTGGCACGTGGAGGGACTAGTTCAGTGGTTCTCAAACTTTTTCATGTCAAGGACCCCCAAATTGACACTTATTAGCCCGCGGACCCCCATTTGAAAAGATATGCCAGGTACCCCCATAAGAGAATATTTTTTACGGCTCTAGCAGTGATTCTCAACCATTTTAATTTCAAGGACCCCCAGTTTGACATGCATTAGGGCTACAGACCCCCATTTAATGGCATTTCTACCACTTGGACCGCAATTTATATTGTAAAATCAATGTTAATGTAACTCTGAGAGTGTACAAATGGAACCAAATGGACCCATAAGGGTCCATTTGGTTCCATTTGTACACTCTCAGAGTTACAGACCCATAAGGGTCCATTTGGTTCCATTTGTACACTCTCAGAGTTACAGACCCATAAGGGTCCATTTGGTTCCTATATATCATGTAGCTGTGGACCCCCTGGAACTCCCTCAAGTACCCCTGGGGGTCACACACAGACACAGATACTAGGATGTTCTGTGCAGATTACAAGACTTCTATCTCAGCCTGTAGCACCTGTGTGTGTGTGTGTGTGTGTGTGTGTGTGTGTGTGTGTGTGTGTGTGTGTGTGTGTGTGTGTGTGTGTGTGTGTGTGTGTGTCTGTGTGTGTGTGTGCGTGTGTGTGTGTGTGTGCGTGTGCGTGCGTGTGTGAGGCCCTGCACTATCAGCAGCTGAGAAAACCGCTGACATAGTTGTAACAGACACACACACACACACACACACACACACACACACACACACACACACACACACACACACACACACACACACACACACACACACACACACACACACACACACACACACACACAGTGAAGGCACATTGTGGTTACCCCCCGCCCCCCCCCCTCTCTCTCTGTGGTGTGTCTGTGAGCGAGACTCACAACCTTAACCCTTTACGACCCTGTTATAACCATCAGTACTAAAGGTCCTGGTAGGACATAAAAGCATCAGTACTAGAGGTCCTGGTAGGACATAAAAGCATCAGTACTAGAGGTCCTGGTAGGACATAAAAGCATCAGTACTAGAGGTCCTGGTAGGACATAAAACCATCAGTACTAGAGGTCCTGGTAGGACATAAAAGCATCAGTACTAGAGGTCCTGGTAGGACATAAAAGCATCAGTACTAGAGGTCCTGGTAGGACATAAAAGCATCAGTACTAGAGGTCCTGGTAGGACATAAAAGCATCAGTACTAGAGGTCCTGGTAGGACATAAAAGCATCAGTACTAGAGGTCCTGGTAGGACATAAAACCATCAGTACTAGAGGTCCTGGTAGGACATAAAACCATCAGTACTAGAGGTCCTGGTAGGACATAAAAGCATCAGTACTAGAGGTCCTGGTAGGACATAAAAGCATCAGTACTAGAGGTCCTGGTAGGACATAAAAGCATCAGTACTAGAGGTCCTGGTAGGACATAAAACCATCAGTACTAGAGGTCCTGGTAGGACATAAAACCATCAGTACTAGAGGTCCTGGTAGGACATAAAAGCATCAGTACTAGAGGTCCTGGTAGGACATAAAAGCATCAGTACTAAAGGTCCTGGTAGGACATAAAACCATCAGTACTAGAGGTCCTGGTAGGACATATAACCATCAGTACTAGAGGTCCTGGTAGGACATATAACCATCAGTACTAGAGGTCCTGGTAGGACATAAAACCATCAGTACTAGAGGTCCTGGTAGGAACATAAAAGCATCAGTACTAAAGGTCCTGGTAGGACATAAAAGCATCAGTACTAGAGGTCCTGGTAGGACATAAAACCATCAGTACTAGAGGTCCTGGTAGGACATAAAACCATCAGTACTAGAGGTCCTGGTAGGACATAAAACCATCAGTACTAGAGGTCCTGGTAGGACATAAAACCATCAGTACTAGAGGTCCTGGTAGGACATAAAACCATCAGTACTAGAGGTCCTGGTAGGACATAAAACCATCAGTACTAGAGGTCCTGGTAGGACATAAAAGCATCAGTACTAGAGGTCCTGGTAGGACATAAAACCATCAGTACTAGAGGTCCTGGTAGGACATAAAACCATCAGTACTAGAGGTCCTGGTAGGACATAAAACCATCAGTACTAAAGGTCCTGGTAGGACATAAAAGCATCAGTACTAGAGGTCCTGGTAGGACATAAAACCATCAGTACTAGAGGTCCTGGTAGGACATAAAAGCATCAGTACTAAAGGTCCTGGTAGGACATAAAAGCATCAGTACTAGAGGTCCTGGTAGGACATAAAACCATCAGTACTAAAGGTCCTGGTAGGACATAAAAGCATCAGTACTAGAGGTCCTGGTAGGACATAAAACCATCAGTACTAAAGGTCCTGGTAGGACATAAAACCATCAGTACTAAAGGTCCTGGTAGGAGATAAAACCATCAGTACTAAAGGTCCTGGTAGGACATAAAACCATTAGTACTAAAGGTCCTGGTAGGACATAAAAGCATCAGTACTAAAGGTCCTGGTAGGACATAAAAGCATCAGTACTAGAGGTCCTGGTAGGACATAAAACCATCAGTACTAAAGGTCCTGGTAGGACATAAAACCATCAGTACTAGAGGTCCTGGTAGGACATAAAACCATTAGTACTAAAGGTCCTGGTAGGACATAAAACCATCAGTACTATAGGTCCTGGTAGGACATAAAACCATCAGTACTAAAGGTCCTGGTAGGAGATAAAACCATCAGTACTAGAGGTCCTGGTAGGACATAAAAGCATCAGTACTAGAGGTCCTGGTAGGACATAAAACCATCAGTACTAGAGGTCCTGGTAGGAACATAAAAGCATCAGTACTAGAGGTCCTGGTAGGACATAAAACCATCAGTACTAAAGGTCCTGGTAGGACATAAAACCATCAGTACTAGAGGTCCTGGTAGGACATAAAAGCATCAGTACTAGAGGTCCTGGTAGGACATAAAACCATCAGTACTAGAGGTCCTGGTAGGAACATAAAAGCATCAGTACTAGAGGTCCTGGTAGGACATAAAACCATCAGTACTAGAGGTCCTGGTAGGAACATAAAAGCATCAGTACTAGAGGTCCTGGTAGGACATAAAACCATCAGTACTAGAGGTCCTGGTAGGACATAAAAGCATCAGTACTAGAGGTCCTGGTAGGACATAAAAGCATCAGTACTAGAGGTCCTGGTAGGAACATAAAAGCATCAGTACTAGAGGTCCTGGTAGGACATAAAACCATTAGTACTAAAGGTCCTGGTAGGACATAAAAGCATCAGTACTAAAGGTCCTGGTAGGACATAAAACCATCAGTACTAGAGGTCCTGGTAGGAACATAAAAGCATCAGTACTAGAGGTCCTGGTAGGACATAAAACCATTAGTACTAAAGGTCCTGGTAGGACATAAAAGCATCAGTACTAGAGGTCCTGGTAGGACATAAAAGCATCAGTACTAAAGGTCCTGGTAGGACATAAAAGCATCAGTACTAAAGGTCCTGGTAGGACATAAAAGCATCAGTACTAAAGGTCCTGGTAGGACATAAAAGCATCAGTACTAAAGGTCCTGGTAGGACATAAAAGCATCAGTACTAGAGGTCCTGGTAGGACATAAAAGCATCAGTATTAACCCCTTCCTCTCTGTATTGTATTGAGTAGATGCCGGGGCAATATGGACCATGCTGTATGAACCAGAGATGTGCTACATTCTGGATGGATTCCTGGCTCTGTTTGGACTGGTGATGACTGCTCTGTTCATCAAGGAGAAGGTCTGTATATTATTATTATTATTATTATTATTAGGCATGGTGGAGAGTATGTTTTCTACCTCTAAGGCCACATCCACACGGAGACGTTTTTGGGTGAATCCGCATAAGTTTGTAATGGTTTTGGCGTTTCGTCCACACGGAGACGGCGTTTTAGGTCCGCAATACGCTTCTTTTTGAAAACGGGTCCCAGAGTGGATTTTTCTGAAAACGCCGTTTCTGCGTCTCCGTGTGTACACCTAAAGACGCCTCTTTCCTGAAACAATGACGCCATAGCTCCACCTCTCGCTTAACCCGCCCCGTGTCTCCTACCGGATACATTAGCCGGTAGGAGACGGGAGTCAAATTATTGTCTTAGGAATGCCACAAAAACAAAAACAGAATCCATGGATTCAAGGCTTCATAGGGTGTGCAATTGATAGAAAATAATTCATTTTTTTTGGGGTGAACCCCTCCTTTAAGGTCCCTAGATCATTGGTTCTCAAAGTGGGGTCCGGGGACCCCTAGGGGTACTTGAGGGGGTTCCAGGGGGTCCCCAGCTAAATGATGGATAGGAACCAAATGGACCCTTATGGTTCTGTAACTCTGAGAGTGTACAAATGGAACCAAATGGACCCTAACGGATTTGGTTCCATTTGTACACTCTCAGAGTTACATTGACATTGATTTTACAATATGAATTGGGGTCCCAGAGGTATAAATGTCATTAAATGGGGGTCCGTAGCCCTAATGCATGTTAAACTGGGGGGTCCTTGAAATTAAAATGGTTGAGAATCACTGCTAGAAAGCTGTATAAACCTGCTCTTATTGGGGTCCCCGGCTTATCTTTTCAAATGGGGGTCAGTGGGGTAATAAGCGTCTATTTGGGGGTCCTTGACATGAAAAGGTTTGAGAACCACTGCCCTAGATGGCATAGAGCCATGCAGTCACTTGTTTGTAACATGTGAATTTATTCTGTGAGCCTCTATTAAGACTCTATGTATGGATTCATGTCTCTCCTGGACGAGTATTATTGAGGATAAAGTTAACTCTTTAAGACCTGAGAACGCATCTGTGTCAATTTTTAGATTTTGTTGAGCTATTCAAAAAATAGCAGATCTACAAGCTCATAGCGCGGCACCGAGTGCCGCGCTATGAGCTTGTAGATCTGCTATTTTTGAAAAATCGTGAACAATTTTGTGCAAATCTTTGAATATGTATATGTGTATTTAAAGCGAGCATTTCTAACTAAAATGTTGTTGCTTCTGGGGGATTCTACAAATGTCTTCTAAATCAGTTTAAAACAGTTTTCTTGAAACACTGATGTTGCTGTAATATCAGTGTCAGTGTCAAGGAGCCCCCACAACGATATGTATTTGGCTGCGGACCCCCATCTCAAAAGAAAATTGTTCCAGGGACCCCCAGAAGCAAAGATTTGAGTAAAAAAACAATTGCTTTATAGATATATATATTCAAAGATTTGCACAAAAAAAAACACAATGTAAAAAATAAATAGTGTGTATTTACAGAGGCTATTTTCAAACATTTTAGTACTTTTACTTTTGGTACTTTAAGTACATTTTGATGCCAATACTTTTGTACTTTTACTCAAGTAACATTTTGAATTCCGGACTTTTATTTGTAACGAAGTACTTCTACATTGCAGTATTGATACTTTTACTTAAGTAAAACATTTCAGTACTTTTTACACCACTGATGATAACACAGACGGGTCTGTTTAAGGTCATAATAAACAGTATTATGTCTCTATTTGTGTGTCTCTGGCATATAAAGGTCTGACAACCCCTGTGTGTGTGTGTGTGTGTGTGTGTGTGTGTGTGTGTGTGTGTGTGTGTGTGTGTGTGTGTGTGTGTGTGCGTGTGCGTGTGCGTGTGTGTGTGTGCGTGTGCGTGTGTGTGGGTGTGTGCGCTCCACAGTACTTTGAAAAGCCCAAAGCAGCAGCAGAGGACAGCATCTACAGTGTAAGTACAACATATTCTATAATAACTAACATTAATATTAACTAGACCATACCCGGTCGACGCAGCCGTGTGGGGGATATGCGCACATGATCTGGCAACCCGGGAGGCGACATTGTTTCACTGTTTGACACATAAACGCTAATAAGAAGCTGAGATTTGATGAGATTGAAAAACGGGCTTCACAGTTGCGTTCAGATGGTAATGGTCAATGGCCGTGTGCAAAATCAGAGCGATTGCTCCAGCCAGTGAGGAGAACCGGGTTGTGACACGTACCACTACAGAGAGACAGAGGTTACTAGAATTATAGTAGGATACTCATATTTACAGTCATAACATACAGTACAGCATTTTCTATAACAACTAATATTAATAATACTAACCCTAAGAACATGTTAAATGTCTGTTCAACACAATAAGATTCATGATTTGAGGCATTTTGTTCCAAAAATGTGTGTTTTGCTAAATTAGACCTGCTGGTGGCGCTATAACAGGCTATAAAAGGGTGGCATCTCAGTCAGACGACATTTGGATTGGATTAGAATATATATTTATTAAGCAAGCTTGAGCGTAGATATATAGAAAGCATGAGGAAGCATCGTTTGGCGTCAGGCATCTGAATCCATTCACTCCCTGTGAGAATAACAGAATGTTACATGCCAAATAGCATTTACAGGGAATGAATGAAACCCCCCATGGGGATCTAGAAACAGAACCTACAGGTGGATGCCGGGGAGGTGGTGGGATGAGACTATTCATGGTAGCAGCATACGCAGGGACGTGCACAGATAGACTCTAGGTAGTGCTAGAGCACCTGCCCTTTGCCCTCTTGACCAGAAGTGCCCTTTTGAAAAAAGAAAAAAAAAAGTTTTTTTTTTCCAGTTTACAGCAGGGGTCTTCAACAGAGGGTCCGGGACCCCTAGGGGGTCCTCAGAGTTACTACAGGGGGTCTGCCAAATCTTTATGTGATATGATTTTTCTTTTTACCATAACCACTCGAAACCTAGCATCCCTTTTCTGAGGAGAACTTTAGCCAAAAATAGTAGATCTACAAGCCCACAACGCCTCGCGCTGCGAGGCGTTGTGGGCTTGTAGATCTACTATTTTTGGCAAAGAGGTATAGGTGTAGAGGGAAAAAAGAGCAGACTAAGTAAACAAAAAAAAGTATAAATTACTTGAGCACCTGCCCCTCAAAGTGTCTGTGCACGCCACTGAGCATAGGCAAGCAAAGGCAGCAGATCCGGCAGGATCTCAGTAGCAGAGCAGCAGCGGCGTCGGCACGTCAAAGCGCACTAGAAGAGCGCAACTACAATGAACAGATAGGCAGAGCAACACTTATTATAACCCACCGACCAGGAGAAAAATGCACGTGACACGTGGCGGTTTCACACTATGGTCCCGGGTGCGCACCCTGGACCACTTGGCTGTTGTTGTGGTAGTGTGAACGTAGCGAACCGTTCCCCGTAACGCATCACCGTTCCGTACCCGAAACCACCTCGGGAGGTATAGTCTCGGGTCCGATTGCTGCGGAGTCGGGAACGGAACGCGGCAGTGTGAATCCATCCGTACCAAGAGAAGGAA
>NC_139961.1:352379-354879 GCF_963454915.1 Gymnoscopelus microlampas | reverse complement strand
AAACACTGTCGCCATGGTTACGGGGCTGCCCAGCTATGGGACGAACTGCCTCCCGGGTTGCCAGATCATGTGCGCATATCCCCCCACGGATGCGTCGACCGGGTGTGGTCTAGTTATTATAATTATGTTAATATCATTATTTTTACATATATATTAATGTATTTAATGATGTGTTCTCAGGCCCTGAAGCCTCGTGAAGGTGAATACAGAGAGCTACCCGTCAAGAAGGAGGTGAGTTTTTAATTCATTTTTACACATTAATTATAACACATTAATTAATTATAACACATTAATTAGAACACATTCATTAAACATTAAACCTAAATATTAATTTACATTTTTTTTTAAATCCACAGCGCCGCCGGAAGACCGAGCAGGTTTACCAGGTGAGTTTTGATGTTAATATGTTAACAACAATATATTCATATATCAGATTAGGTGAATTATGATATTAATATTAGGGCTGGGACTTGATAAAAAAAAAAATCTAATTAATTAGAGGCTTTGTAATGAATTAATCGAAATTAATCACATTTTAATCGCGTATCAATATTTGACCTGAGAAGCAATTTCTTTTCAGTTAAAACAGCTTTTTGGTATATGAGTTAATCAATGAGTGAATACATAGGTTTAAGCAACAAAATATAGCTGTTTTTTTTTTATCAAGGTGGTTCTAAACAGACCATAAAGTGCAGCAATTTTTTTAATATATTCAGAGATTCAGATCCACGCTTCCGTCAGAGTTTTTAACCCTTTAAGCCCTGAAGAAGCATCTGTGTCACTTTTTGATTTGAGCTAAAAAGCATTATTTTACACTTTGGCTATTCAAAAATCGTGAAAATGTGTGCAAATCTTTGAATATATATTGTTTTAAAGCGAAAATGTTAACTTGAATCTTTGCTTCTGGTGGTCCCTGGAACATATATTTTTAAATGGGGGTCCGCGGCCAAATACATGTCATTTTGGGGGTCCTTGATATGGAAAAAAGAACCAATTGCTTTTGTATTTTACATCATTTTTATGGTTGATTAGTCACCTTTACAACGAGCTGCAGCTTGTAAAGATGGTGCATACACTATAACACTATAACACTATATATATATATATATATATATATATATATATATATATATATATATATATATATATATATATATATACATACACTATAATAACACTATAACACTATAACACTATAACACTATAACACATATAATGAGACTCACAGCTAAACGTGTGGGCAGCTCCTCCAAACACCATAACACTATACACTATATATATATATATATATATATATACATACACTATAACACTATAACACTACAACATGTAAGGATGTAGTGTAATGGAGGTATAACCTGTAAGGATGTAGTGTAATGGAGGTATAACATGTAAGGATGTAGTGTAATGGAGGTATTACATGTAAGGATGTAGTGTAATGGAGGTATAACATGTAAGGATGTAGTGTAATGGAGGTATTACATGTAAGGATGTAGTGTAATGGAGGTATAACATGTAAGGATGTAGTGTAATGGAGGTATAACCTGTAAGGATGTAGTGTAATGGAGGTATAACATGTAAGGATGTAGTGTAATGGAGGTATTACATGTAAGGATGTAGTGTAATGGAGGTATAACATGTAAGGATGTAGTGTAATGGAGGTATTACATGTAAGGATGTAGTGTAATGGAGGTATAACATGTAAGGATGTAGTGTAATGGAGGTATAACCTGTAAGGATGTAGTGTAATGGAGGTATAACATGTAAGGATGTAGTGTAATGGAAGTATAACATGTAAGGATGTAGTGTAATGGAGGTATAACATGTAAGGATGTAGTGTAATGGAGGTATAACATGTAAGGATGTAGTGTAATGGAGGTATAACATGTAAGGATGTAGTGTAATGGAGGTATAACATGTAAGGATGTAGTGTAATGGAGGTATAACCTGTAAGGATGTAGTGTAATGGAGGTATAACATGTAAGGATGTAGTGTAATGGAGGTATAACATGTAAGGATGTAGTGTAATGGAGGTATAACCTGTAAGGATGTAGTGTAATGGAGGTATAACATGTAAGGATGTAGTGTAATGGAGGTATAACATGTAAGGATGTAGTGTAATGGAGGTATAACCTGTAAGGATGTAGTGTAATGGAGGTATAACATGTAAGGATGTAGTGTAATGGAGGTATAACCTGTAAGGATGTAGTGTAATGGAGGTATAACCTGTAAGGATGTAGTGTAATGGAGGTATAACATGTAAGGATGTAGTGTAATGGAGGTATAACATGTAAGGATGTAGTGTAATGGAGGTATAACATGTAAGGATGTAGTGTAATGGAGGTATAACCTGTAAGGATGTAGTGTAATGGAGGTATAACCTGTAAGGATGTAGTGTAATGGAGATATAACCTGTAAGGATGTAGTGTAATGGAGGTATAACATGTAAGGATGTAGTGTAATGGAGGTATAACATGTAAGGATGTAGTGTAATGGAGGT
>NC_139961.1:327379-347379 GCF_963454915.1 Gymnoscopelus microlampas | reverse complement strand
TTCCCCGAATTTTCTCCGATGCTTTCAACTATGCGACACTACTGGTTGCGGGGTGTATTGCACTCTGATACATTACAAAAAAAATAGAAAATGTCCGCCGATTGGGATTAAAATGCTTTTTATTGAACAATAAAAGAGATATGGGTTCTTCTCGTGATCCGGTTCAACTTGTTGCATCCGTGGCATGACGTCAGCACTTTATATTTGAAATGTGAACGTTTAGGTAGATGTGAGAGTTGTAAATGTAAAAAAAAATATCAAAAACCAGTAAGTGGGTCCATGACTGTCATGTTATGACGTCATGTTTCAGGGCTACTACCATTCATGAATTCATTTCGGCCATTTGAAAATAGCAGATCTACAAGCTCACAATGCGTCGAAGCGACGCATTGTGAGCTCGTAGATCTGCTATTTTCAAATGATTTTTATACATTTGGAAACTTCACTACTACAGCTCTGCACAATGAGTACTTTTACTTTTGGTACTTTACGTACATTTTGATACCAATAACAGTTCTCATGTCTTACTAAATAAAGTACATCAATCAATCAATCAATACTTTTGTACTTTTACTCAAGTACATTTTGAATTCCGGACTTTTAACTTGTAACAGAATTTCTTTACATCGCAGTCTTGATACTTTTACTTGAGTAAAAAAAAAATGTGAGTACTTTTTCCACCACTTGTCTCTGAGTTGCGTTGTGACGCAATAAGATGCATTAAAAAGTGGATACAAGCGCCCTCTGGCGGTTAATCTACTAAGTGTAGTTCGTTTTGTCTCTTATTAATTGTTAACGTTATTTAATCTTTATAAATGATAATTTATAGTGTTTTCATTCTTGTATTATATAATTAGTCATTATTTAAACCAACTGTTGGATTCATACAACAAACGCAGGACGTTTTACATCATTTGAGCAGCTAGCTAGCATGCTAACATGCTAATACGTTAGCATGCTAACATGCTACCGGATGTAAACACAGGCAGTTAAAACAAATGCCGTCAAAAGGCGAACGCTCTTCTAGACACTTCCGGTTTAAGGGGTTTTCAAAATAAAGTCAAAGGTTTAACGCGTGAAGTTAACAAGTTCGAAGTTCGGTCTCACATCCGGTCTACAGCCCGCCTACTGTATCCGGTCACATGTTCATACTGACATACGTGCACACAACCTGTTTCCGTATCCGTTACAGACCGGATGCATAGAGTTATGAGTATGGCGGAACGTTGAGTTGGCTTTGTGAGCAAAAGTTCTCTCATGGTTTTTAAAATTCGACTTGACAGAATGTGCTTTTATTTTGAAGACTAACCGGAAGTCTTGTCATGGTTAATTTGCGCTGACTTAACAGACACATTTGTCCGTTTTCACCACAAGAGGGCAGCAAAGCCTACATTTGACCCATATCAGCCCGCAACCTCCTCAAAACCACCAAGACTGTGCAATACCCTCCCTGTCCACAAGAGAGCAGCACAGTCCGTTGACTCCTATAGAGAGGCCTACAGAACAAAGCTAACACAGGTTTTACCCAGAGCCGTAACGACAGTTATGACACTAGCGTTGACTCCCATAGTAAGAATGCAATGCGGAAGTGCTCTGACTGTCTATCTCAATGGGATAGTTCCAATGTTTGGAACTATAGCCCATAGCAGCCCGCTTTGCGGCGAGATCAGAGCGTGACGTTACTCTCTTGTACCCCTGGACCCCCAGGGGTACTTGAGGGGGTTCCAGGGGGTCCCCAGCTAAATGATGGATAAGAACCAAATGGACCCTTATGGGTCTGTAACTCTGAGAGTGTACAAATGGAACCAAATGGACCCGTTAGGGTCCATTTGGTTCCATTTGTACACTCTCAGAGTTACATTAACATTGATTTTACAATATGAATTGGTGTCCCAGAGAAAAAAAATGCCATTAAATGGGGGTCCGTAGCCCCTAATGCATGTCAAACTGGGGGTCCTTGAAATTAAAATGGTTGAGAATCACTGCTAGAGCCCTAAAAAAATCTTCTCTTATGGGGGTCCCTGGCTTATCTTTTGAAATGGGGGTCCACATGCTATTGATTGTCAATTTGGGGGTCCTTGACATGAAAAAGTTTGAGAACCACTGTCTTAGATGTTTTAATGGTTTCTAATGTGTGACGATTCTTTTTTTTATTTTTTATTATTATTATTATTATTATTATTATATTATGCATTGAGTAAAATTAGGACAAATAATGTTATTACAATGTAAAGATTCTGTGGTGATGTAATAATAATAATAATAATAATAACTACTAATATTAATAATAATGTTGTTATAATGTATATATATATTTCTCATATTTTACTGTAATTGTTCTGTTTGGTATGAAATGACAGATAAACCACAGTCACGTGACTGCTCTGAAGCGCTCGCTTGGGGTGTCGCGTGGTTATGACGTCACGGACGCATCCTTGGGGCAGTGCAGTCAGTGTTCCTGTTCAGTTGAATCAATGAGCAACGTCGTTAGCATCGTTAGCATCATGCTGCCGGCCTCTATACATTATTGTCGTGTCTCTTATGTTCTCATAGCCTGATAAACCACGTGACGTCATCGAGTGACCGCTACGTCATACAGACACTGTAATGACGCCACGAGCCGCGGTGCGTTTGGACTGAAAGCAAGACAGCTAGCTAGCATCCTGTTAGCCTGACAAGCTAACAACAACAAACAGCTGTCTGGTCTGTCTGTCTGTCTGTCTGTCTGTCTGTCTGTCTGTCTGTCTGTCTGTCTGTCTGTCAACCAACAAACAATCAATCAATCAATCAATCAAAGATGGATGGTAACCATGGTAACGTGCAGAAGAGACGCGACAACAAGAAATCACTTCGAGTTAAAGTCATCAGCCTGGGAAATGCAGAGGTTGGCAAGGTAAGAGTTAATAATAATAACTAGAAAAAGTGCTCCTCGGAGCACAAGTCTCCGCCAGCAGACTTGTGTTGGGAATGTTGGGAATGTTCTAATTCGTATGTTCTAATTCTTACAAAAAATAGAACATGTTACTGTGTCATAGTAACATGACACAAGTGTCCTATCCCTCTGTATAAGTGTCCTATCCGTCCTGTCTGTGTAAGTGTCCTATCCGTCCTGTCTGTGTAAGTGTCCTATGCGTCCTGTCTGTATAAGTGTCCTATCCGTCCTGTCTGTATAAGTGTCCTATCCGTCCTGTCTGTGTAAGTGTCCTATCCGTCCTGTCTGTGTAAGTGTCCTATCCGTCCTGTCTGTATAAGTGTCCTATCCGTCCTGTCTGTGTAAGTGTCCTATCCGTCCTGTCTGTATAAGTGTCCTATCCGTCCTGTCTGTGTAAGTGTCCTATCCGTCCTGTCTGTATAAGTGTCCTATCCGTCCTGTCTGTGTAAGTGTCCTATCCGTCCTGTCTGTGTAAGTGTCCTATCCGTCCTGTCTGTATAAGTGTCCTATCCGTCCTGTCTGTGTAAGTGTCCTATCCGTCCTGTCTGTGTAAGTGTCCTATCCGTCCTGTCTGTGTAAGTGTCCTATCCGTCCTGTCTATGTAAGTGTCCTATCTGTCCTATCTGTCCTGTCTGTGTAGGTGTAAGACAGTGATTATTCCTGTCTTACCTCACTTTGAAAGAGGCTAAGACTCTTTCAAAGTGACACATGTATTTATAGGCCGCTATACGTCACTAGCCAATCAGATCACACTATTTCACCGTATTGTCACGTGTCACGTGAGGCTTGACCAATGTTAGCTTGACATGTGGAAAGTGAAAACAATGTCTCCTAGCGGAGACAATAATAATTTATGCATTACAGAGTTGCATCATTAAGAGGTTTTGTGAGAAGAGATTTATTAATAATAATAATAATAATAATAATAATAATTTATGTATTACAGAGTTGCATCATTAAGAGGGTTTGTGAGAAGAGATGTATTAATAATAATAATAATATTAATTATTATTATTATTTATGTATTACAGAGTTGCATCATTAAGAGGTTTTGTGAGAAGAGATTTATTAATAATAATAATAATAATAATAATAATAATTTATGTATTACAGAGTTGCATCATTAAGAGGTTTTGTGAGAAGAGACGTATTAATAATAATAATAATTTATGCATTACAGAGTTGCATCATCAAGAGGTATTGTGAGAAGAGATTCGTTCCTAAATATCTTGCGACCATTGGCATCGACTACGGAGTCACGAAGTAAGTAATTTATTCACCTAACATCATGAATATTAATGAACAGATGTTATGCTCATGAATATTAATGAACACATGTCATGTTCATGAATATTAATGAACACATGTCATGTTCATGAATATTAATGAACACATGTTATGTTCATGAATACTAATGAACACATGTTATGTTCATGAATATTAATGAACACATGTTATGTTCATGAATATTAATGAACACATGTTATGTTCATGAATGTTAATGAACACATGTTATGTTCATGAATATTAATGAACACATGTCATGTTCATGAATATTAATGAACACATGTCATGTTCATGAATATTAATGAACACATGTCATGTTCATGAATATTAATGAACACATGTCATGTTCATGAATATTAATGAACACATGTTATGTTCATGAATACTAATGAACACATGTTATGTTCATGAATATTAATGAACACATGTTATGTTCATGAATGTTAATGAACACATGTTATGTTCATGAATATTAATGAACACATGTCATGTTCATGAATATTAATGAACACATGTCATGTTCATGAATATTAATGAACACATGTCATGTTCATGAATGTTAATGAACACATGTTATGTTCATGAATACTAATGAACACATGTTATGTTCATGAATATTAATGAACACATGTTATGTTCATGAATATTAATGAACACATGTCATGTTCATGAATATTAATGAACACATGTCATGTTCATGAATATTAATGAACACATGTCATTTTGTCATGACCTGTTGCTACTGGAACAGTGGCCCTCATTTATCAATGGAGTGTACTTATATAATAGAGTCTATATATATTATATATGTAAATATATAATATGTATAAACCGGTACAAACCGGCTTATATTTATTCCTATGTATTACTGATAGTTTTTATTATTGTATTAATTTCCATTGGTGTAATGTTTTTACCATGCTGCCCCCCAGGGGTACTTGAGGGGGTTCCAGGGGGTCCCCAGCTAAATGATAGATTAGGCGCCACATGGACCCTTATGGGTCTGTAACTCTGAGAGTGTACAAATGGAACCAAATGGACCCTAACGGGTCCATTTGGTTCCATTTGTACACTCTCAGAGTTACATTAACATTGATTTTACAATATAAATTGCGGTCCAAGTGATAGAAATGCCATTAAATGGGGGTCCGTAGCCTTAATGCATGTCAAACTGGGGGTCCTTGACATTGAAATGGTTGAGAATCACTGCTAGAAAGCCGTAAAAACCTTCTCTTATGGGGGTCCCTGGCATATCTTTTGAAATGGGGGTCCGTGGGCTAATAAGTGTCAATTTGGGGGTCCTTGACATGAAAAAGTTTGAGAACCACTGATCTATAAGGTCTATGATGGAACAAACGGGTTCAGACAAAGTCTACACCAGCCTCAGATCTGTTGTGAGATCTGAGCGGGCCGTTACGCTAAACTCCACGTCAGGATATATTGATAAATGGTGATCTCGCCGTACGCCCATTATTTGGTCTACACCGCCTTGATACACGATGAGGGCCACTGTGTGTTTACCAATACGTTTAGCTCAGTGGTTTTCAACCTTTTCTTGCGTCAAGGACCCCCAAATTGACACATATTAGCCCAGGGACCCCCATTTGAAAAGATATGGCAGGGACTCAACCATTTTGATTCCTTGGGGGTCCCAATCTACACTGTAGTATCATCATCAGTGTTAATGTAACTCTGACAGTGTACAAATGGAACCAAATGGACCCTTACGGGTCCATTTGGTTCCATTTGTACACTCTCAGAGTTACAGACACACAAGGGTCAATTTGGTTACCAACTATTCCATTTGTATGGGGACCCCCTGGAACCCCCTCAAGGACCACTGGTGGTCCCCGGACCACTGGTTGAAAACCACTGGTTTAGCTCATTCACACACACTGAGTTTTACTACTTCCAATACTGAAACATATTCCAGTTTGGACACATGTTCCTGGGTGATACGTCTTATTATTGTTCATCTAATAAAACATTCTCAATGGGTTTACTTTAAACTGTGTGTGTGTGTGTGTGTGTGTGTGTGTGTGTGTGTGTGTGTGTGTGTGTGTGTGTGTGTGTGTGTGTGTGTGTGTGTGTGTGTGTGTGTGTGTGTGTGTGTGTGTGTGTGTGTGTGTGCGTGCGTGCGTGCGTGCGTGCGTGCGTGCGTGCGTGCGTGCGTGCGCGGTGTGTGTGTGTAGAGTACAGGTCAGGGACAGAGAGATCAAAGTGAACATCTTCGACATGGCCGGTCATCCTTTCTTCTATGAGGTGAGTTCACCACACTCACTACAGAGACACATTACATATACTGTCTGTTTAATGATGTAGAGGACCTCTATATTAACACACTCACTACAGAGACACATTACATATACTGTCTGTTTAATGATGTAGAGGACCTCTATATTAACACACTCACTACAGAGACACATTACATATACTGTCTGTTTAATGATGTAGAGGACCTCTATATTAACACACTCACTACAGAGACACATTACATATACTGTCTGTTTAATGATGTAGAGGACCTCTATATTAACACACTCACTACAGAGACACATTACATATACTGTCTGTTTAATGATGTAGAGGACCTCTATATTAACACACTCACTACAGAGACACATTACATATACTGTCTGTTTAATGATGTAGAGGACCTCTATATTAACACACTCACTACAGAGACACATTACATATACTGTCTGTTTAATGATGTAGAGGACCTCTATATTAACACACTCACTACAGAGACACATTACATATACTGTCTGTTTAATGATGTAGAGGACCACTATATTAACACACTCACTACAGAGACACATTACATATACTGTCTGTTTAATGATGTAGAGGACCTCTATATTAACACACTCACTACAGAGACACATTACATATACTGTCTGTTTAATGATGTAGAGGACCACTATATTAACACACTCACTACAGAGACACATTACATATACTGTCTGTTTAATGATGTAGAGGACCTCTATATTAACACACTCACTACAGAGACACATTACATATACTGTCTGTTTAATGATGTAGAGGACCTCTATATTAACACACTCACTACAGAGACACATTACATATAGTGTCTGTTTAATGATGTAGAGGACCTCTATATTAACACACTCACTACAGAGACACATTACATATACTGTCTGTTTAATGATGTAGAGGACCTCTATATTAACACACTCACTACAGAGACACATTACATATACTGTCTGTTTAATGATGTAGAGGACCACTATATTAACACACTCACTACAGAGACACATTACATATACTGTCTGTTTAATGATGTAGAGGACCTCTATATTAACACACTCACTACAGAGACACATTACATATAGTGTCTGTTTAATGATGTAGAGGACCTCTATATTAACACACTCACTACAGAGACACATTACATATAGTGTCTGTTTAATGATGTAGAGGACCTCTATATTAACACACTCACTACAGAGACACATTACATATACTGTCTGTTTAATGATGTAGAGGACCTCTATATTAACACACTCACTACAGAGACACATTACATATAGTGTCTGTTTAATGATGTAGAGGACCTCTATATTAACACACTCACTACAGAGACACATTACATATACTTAAGCAATATTACACGAGAGGGTGTGCTTTACCGTCATTATTGGCACGCCAGTGATGCGGTCAGGAACGACGCGAAGCGGAGTTCCGCCAGCATCACTGAAGTGCCAATAATGTAAGGTAAAGCACACCCTCGAGTGTAATATTGCGATTATACAACAGTTACCAACAAAACACATCCAAATGTATTCATATTGTGGGGCAATTAATAATAAAAATGTTTCGCTATTGTCCGTTTCCCTGTAAAGAGAAGAGTTTTTGACTGAGAGACATTAAATAGTCCCTGTAGCAGCGCTTTGAGTTTGAGGCACCGTCTCATCAACACAGCTGAGCTATCAATGCTTGCGCAGTGGAATGAATTCCAGTAGGCTATATGCTCCGTCGTACGACCGTGTCACGCGGCCAAAATAACTGATCTACAAGCTGACAACGCGTCGCGATGGCGATGCTGGTTTGAAGCACGGCTAGAAAGCTATTTCAACCAATCAGATTGCTTGGTCGGAACTACCTGTTGTATAATGTCTGTTTAATGATGTAGAGGACCTCTATATTAACACACTCACTACAGAGACACATTACATATACTGTCTGTTTAATGATGTAGAGGACCTCTATATTAACACACTCACTACAGAGACACATTACATATACTGTCTGTTTAATGATGTAGAGGACCTCTATATTAACACACTCACTACAGAGACACATTACATATACTGTCTGTTTAATGATGTAGAGGACCTCTATATTAACACACTCACTACAGAGGAACACATTACATATACTGTCTGTTTAATGATGTAGAGGACCACTATATTAACACACTCACTACAGAGACACATTACATATACTGTCTGTTTAATGATGTAGAGGACCTCTATATTAACACACTCACTACAGAGGAACACATTACATATACTGTCTGTTTAATGATGTAGAGGACCACTATATTAACACACTCACTACAGAGACACATTACATATACTGTCTGTTTAATGATGTAAAGGACCTCTATATTAACACACTCACTACAGAGACACATTACATATACTGTCTGTTTAATGATATAGAGGACCTCTATATTAACACACTCACTACAGAGACACATTACATATACTGTCTGTTTAATGATGTAGAGGACCACTATATTTACACACTCACTACAGAGACACATTACATATACTGTCTGTTTAATGATGTAGAGGACCTCTATATTAACACACTCACTACAGAGACACATTACATATACTGTCTGTTTAATGATGTAGAGGACCTCTATATTAACACACTCACTACAGAAACACATTACATATACTGTCTGTTTAATGATGTAGAGGACCACTATATTAACACACTCACTACAGAGACACATTACATATACTGTCTGTTTAATGATGTAGAGGACCTCTATATTAACACACTCACTACAGAAACACATTACATATACTGTCTGTTTAATGATGTAGAGGACATCTATATTTACACTAAGGGGCGGCCATAGCTGAGTGGTTAGTGAGCCCGCCTATGGTTCTCAACCATTTTAATTTCAAGGACCCCCCAGTTTGACATGCATTAGAGGCTATGGACCCCCATTTAAAGGCATTTCTATCACTGGGACCCCAATTAATATTGTAAAATCAATGTTAATTTAACTCTGAGAGTGTACAAATGGAACCAAATGGACCCGTTAGGGTCCATTTGGTTCCATTTGTACACTCTCAGAGTTACAGACTCATAAGGGTCCATTTGGTTCCATTTGTACACTCAGAGTTACAGACCCATAAGGGTCCATTTGGTTCCATTTGTACACTCAGAGTTACAGACTCATAAGGGTCCATTTGGTTCCTATCCATCATTTAGCTGGGGACCCCCTGGAACCCCCTCAAGTACCCTTGGGGGTCCCCGGACCCCACTTTGAGAACCAACGCCTTACACGCAGTTATTTGAGATAATAACAATAAATCAATGTGGTTTTATAATAACATAATAATAGTAAAACGTGTCTCTAGTAATGACTTCTACAAGGACTCATATATATATATATATATATATATATATATATATATCTATCCTAGGTACGTAACAAGTTCTACAAGGACTCATATATATATATATATATATATATATATATATATATATATATCTATATATCTATCCTAGGTACGTAACGAGTTCTACAAGGACTCATATATATATATATATATATATATATATATATATATATCTATATATCTATACTAGGTACGTAACGAGTTCTACAAGGACTCATATATATATATATATATATATATATATATCTATATCTATACTAGGTACGTAACGAGTTCTACAAGGACTCATATTTATATATATGTATATATATATCTATACTAGGTACGTAACGAGTTCTACAAGGACTCATATTTATATATATATATATCTATATCTATACTAGGTACGTAACGAGTTCTACAAGGACTCTCAGGGCGTGGTCCTGGTGTATGACGTGGGCGTCAGGGAGAGCTTTGATTCGCTGGACAGCTGGCTGGGGGAGATGAAGCAGGAAATGGGCTCCCAGGCCAACATGGAGAACATCGTGTTCGTCGTCTGTGCCAACAAGGTACGTCATTCATTCATTAGTTAACGTATCATCAAAATCATTTTAAACACATCTATGGCCATTCAAAAATAGCAGATCTACAAGCTCACAACGAGCTTGTAGATCTGCTATTTTTTAAATATCCAAAATGTTTGGAGAATTGTGATTTTTTTGTTTTTAACACAAATCCTCTCTTCTGGGGGTCCCGACAATAAAACTGAAATCATTCTCTTTGGCTCCTCCTCACAAAACAAAGACCATCACCACCTCCCTCGGCCCACTGACCTGTAAACCACACGTCAACAACCTGGTTGTAATCCTGGACTCAAATTTGACAAGCAAATCAATTCCGTTATTAAAGGTGCCTTCTTTAAATTAAAGGCCCTTCTTCCAACTAAGACCAGACTAAGACTCAAATACCTCCCTCTCTAGACCAGTGGTTCTCAAAGTGGGGTCCGGGGACCCCCAGGGTCCTTGAGGGAGTTCCAGGGGGTCCCCAGCTAAATGATAGATTAGGTACCAAATGGACCCTTATGGGTCTGTAACTCTGAGAGTGTACAAATGGAACCAAATGGACCCTTATGGGTCTGTAACTCTGAGAGTGTACAAATGGAACCAAATGGACCCTAACATAGACTTTACGATATAAATTGGGGTCCAAGACATAGAAATGCCATTAAATGGGGGTCCGTAGCCCTAATGCATGTCAAACTGGGGGTCCTTGAAATTAAAATGGTTGAGATTCACTGCTAGAGCCGTAAAACAAAACCTCTCTTATGGGGGTCCCTGGCATATCTTTTCAAATGGGGGTCCGTGGGCTAACATGTGTCAATTTGGGGGTCCTTGACATGAAAAAGTTTGAGAACCACTGATCTAGACTGCAGCTCGTCCAGAACGCGGCTGCAAGGCTCTTGATCACATCACTCCCATTGTGGCATCTGGCCTCCAGTCAAAATGTTATTATTGGCCTATAAAGCCCACCATGGATTGGCACCACCCTACATATGCATGATGCTTCCTCCCCCCCGACAGCATTAGGCCAGTGGTTCTCAAACTTCTTCATGTCAAGGACCCCCAAATTGACACTTATTAGCCCGCGGACCCCCATTTGAAAAGATAAGCCAGGGACCCCCATAAGAGAAGATTTTTACGGCTCTCTAGCAGTGATTCTCAACCATTTTAATTTCAAGGACCCCCACAGTTTGACATGCATTTAGGCTACGGACCCCCATTTAATGAAATTTATATCTCTTGGACCCCAATTTATATCGTAAAATCAATGTTAATTTAACTCTGAGAGTGTACAAATGGTACACTCTCAGAGTTACAGACCCATAAGGGTCCATTTGGTTCCATTTGTACACTCTCAGAGTTACAGACCCATAAGGGTCCATTTGGTTCCATTTGTACACTCTCAGAGTTACAGACCCATAAGGGTCCATTTGGTTCCTGTCCATCATTTAGCTGGGGACCCCCTCAAGTACCCCAAGGGGTCCCCGGACCCCACTTTGAGAACCAATGACTTAGATCAGCGGATGTATTTGATGCTTTTTGTGTGTTTTTTAACCCTGATGTTACAGCACTTTGGTTGTTTTTAAATGTGCTTTATAAATAAAATTGACTTGACTTGAATGTGGGGGTCCTTGACGTGTGTGTGTGTGTGTGTGTGTGTGTGTGTGTGTGTGTGTGTGTGTGTGTGTGTAGGTTGACCTCACTAAGCGTCGGGTGGTTGACGAGGGGGAGGGGCGTCTGTGGGCGGAGTCACGAGGCTTCCACTACTTTGAAACGTCGGCTCAGAGCGGAGAGGGAATCAACGACATGTTCCAGGTACACACATTATGCTACACACTACACACACACACACACACACACACACACACACACACACACACACACACACACACAAACACACACACACACACACACACACACACACACACACACACACACACACACACACACACACACACACACACACACACACACACACACACACATTTTAACCATTTATTTATGTCCACACAAAGGAGAGTATACAAGGACACAAATATTAAAGGTGCAGTGAGATGACATCACAAAATCATGGAAACGTCTTCATGATACAATAAACATGTCACTCAGTACTCTATGGGTTTAAGTAACAGTATAAGTACTCAGTACTCTATGGGTATAAGTAACAGCGTCTCTGCCATATATGGCGGCTGCCAATTATAGCAGAAATAGAACAATACTTTGCCAGCCTTTTTGCCTCTTTTTTGGTGCATCCTAAGTTGTTGGAACCCTCTAACAACCAGTCTGTGTATAATGTCCTATAGGCTGCCAAATATAAAAACAAATACTCTGCACCTATAACCCAGCTCTGAGATGGTATGTAGGAGTGGTTGGTATTTAATGGCCTTTGTCATAAAGGCTTCCTCTAGGCCCATGGTTCTCAAAGTGGGGTCCGGGGACCCCCAGGGGTACTTGAGGGGGTTCCAGGGGGTCCCCAGCTAAATGATGGACAGGAACCAAATGGACCCTTATGGGTCTGTAACTCTGAGAGTGTACAAATGGACCTAACGGGTCCATTTGCGTTTTTCTGGAGGGTCTAATTAGCTGTCAAAGATGTAAATATGTCTGGGTTATCACAGAGATGTAAATATGTCTGGGTTATCACAGAGATGTGAAGATGTCTGGGTTATCACAGAGATGTATAGATGTCTGGGTTATCACAGAGATGTAAATATGTCTGGGTTATCACAGAGATGTAAATATGTCTGGGTTATCACAGAGATGTAAAGATGTCTGGGTTATCACAGAGATGTATAGATGTCTGGGTTATCACAGAGATGTAAATATGTCTGGGTTATCACAGAGATGTATAGATGTCTGGGTTATCACAGAGATGTATAGATGTCTGGGTTATCACAGAGATGTAAATATGTCTGGGTTATCACAGAGATGTAAATATGTCTGGGTTATCACAGAGATGTAAAGATGTCTGGGTTATCACAGAGATGTAAATATGTCTGGGTTATCACAGAGATGTAAATATGTCTGGGTTATCACAGAGGTGTAAATATGTCTGGGTTATCACAGAGATGTAAATATGTCTGGGTTATCACAGAGATGTATAGATGTCTGGGTTATCACAGAGATGTAAATATGTCTGGGTTATCACAGAGATGTATAGATGTCTGGGTTATCACAGAGATGTAAATATGTCTGGGTTATCACAGAGATGTAAAGATGTCTGGGTTATCACAGAGATGTAAAGATGTCTGGGTTATCACAGAGATGTAAATATGTCTGGGTTATCACAGAGATGTATAGATGTCTGGGTTATCACAGAGATGTATAGATGTCTGGGTTATCACAGAGATGTAAATATGTCTGGGTTATCACAGAGATGTAAATATGTCTGGGTTATCACAGAGATGTATAGATGTCTGGGTTATCACAGAGATGTAAATATGTCTGGGTTATCACAGAGATGTAAATATGTCTGGGTTATCACAGAGATGTAAATATGTCTGGGTTATCACAGAGATGTATAGATGTCTGGGTTATCACAGAGATGTATAGATGTCTGGGTTATCACAGAGATGTATAGATGTCTGGGTTATCACAGAGATGTATAGATGTCTGGGTTATCACAGAGATGTAAATATGTCTGGGTTATCACAGAGATGTAAATATGTCTGGGTTATCACAGAGATGTATAGATGTCTGGGTTATCACAGAGATGTAAATATGTCTGGGTTATCACAGAGATGTATAGATGTCTGGGTTATCACAGAGATGTAAATATGTCTGGGTTATCACAGAGATGTGAAGATGTCTGGGTTATCACAGAGATGTAAAGATGTCTGGGTTATCACAGAGATGTATAGATGTCTGGGTTATCACAGAGATGTATAGATGTCTGGGTTATCACAGAGATGTAAATATGTCTGGGTTATCACAGAGATGTATAGATGTCTGGGTTATCACAGAGATGTAAATATGTCTGGGTTATCACAGAGATGTAAATATGTCTGGGTTATCACAGAGATGTAAATATGTCTGGGTTATCACAGAGATGTAGATATGTCTGGGTTATCACAGAGATGTAAATATGTCTGGGTTATCACAGAGATGTAAATATGTCTGGGTTATCACAGAGATGTAAATATGTCTGGGTTATCACAGAGATGTAAATATGTCTGGGTTATCACAGAGATGTATAGATGTCTGGGTTATCACAGAGATGTAAATATGTCTGGGTTATCACAGAGATGTAAATATGTCTGGGTTATCACAGAGATGTAAATATGTCTGGGTTATCACAGAGATGTATAGATGTCTGGGTTATCACAGAGATGTACATATGTCTGGGTTATCACAGAGATGTATAGATGTCTGGGTTATCACAGAGATGTAAATATGTCTGGGTTATCACAGAGATGTAAATATGTCTGGGTTATCACAGAGATTTAAATATGTCTGGGTTATCACAGAGATGTAAATATGTCTGGGTTATCACAGAGATGTAAATATCGTGCAATGTACATCCCTTTGCATGCATAACAGCCGTTCAAGATGTGTGACAGTGTTTCAGTGATCTGTTCTGTGGTGTGGTGCAGACAACGAGGAGCTTGACTGGTGGGAAACCATATGGAAAGGTTGAGTCTGGTGGGAAGGACTTGTAGTCTGGCTTTTATGGTGAATGTGCTGATGTCCTCATTGAGCGCAGTGTTCTTAAGGAATGAGGGTGAGACAGAGTGATCAGCATAGGGAAGACAGGCGAGTTTCCCTTGTAGTTTTAGTCCAGTCCAGTAGGGGTGTGCCGATACACTAATTTCACCAAACGATACGATACGATATTTGTCTCACAACTTCCATACGATATCGATACGATACGATACGCACTTTTTTTATTATGAAAATATATGGGGGAGGAAAAAAGTAAATGCAAACAAATAATTCTGTTTTTTGCATTATTCAGACATGCAAACTTGTAGCTTTTCAGCTACAATAGCCGTTTTGAATCCAAATAGGGCAATTATAGTGTGACACCTGACCCGAAGAAAAAAACATGTTGTCACCCTTTTCACCTCGGAGAGTCAATATTTATAAAATACTTTGTTGTAATCGCAGAGCCTAATTTATTGTGTGTGTGTGTGTGTGTGTGTGTGTGTGTGTGTGTGTGTGTGCGTGCGTGCGTGTGTGCGCGCGCAGTCGTTCTTCTCGTCCATCACAGACATGTGTGAGAACGGGGGGAAGAGGGTGGTCTCTGAGGTGACGGTGGGCTTCACCAAGGAGCAGGCTGACACCATACGACGCATACGCAACAGCAAGGACTCCTGGGACATGCTGGGAGTCAAACCCGGAGCCACAAGGTACACACACACACACACACACACACACACACACGCACACGCGCACACACACACACACACCAGGGGTCGCGCTAGGATTGTAATCTGCCGGTCCCAATGTCCGGAAGGATTCAAATTTATCGGACATCTGACAAAAATACCGCTCATAATTATGTTTATGCATTAATGACAAGCAGGTGCGTAAATACAGCCTAATACTTAGGCCTACAGCAGTGGTTTTCAACCTTTTTCGCGTCAAGGACCCCCAAATTGACACATATTAGCCCGCGGACCCCCATTTGAAAGGATATGCCAGGGACCCCCAATGAGAGACGATTTTTACGGCTCTAGCAGTGATTCTCAACCATATTAATTGCAAGGACCCCCAGTTTGACATGCATTAGGGCTATGGACCCCCATTTAATGGCATTTCTATCACTGGGACCCCAATTTTTATTATAAAATCAATGTTAATTTAACTCTGAGAGTGTACAAATGGAACCAAATGGACCCGTTAGGGTCCATTTGGTTCCATTTGTACACTCAGAGTTACAGACCCATAAGGGTCCATTTGGTTCCTATCTATCATTTGGCTGGGGACCCCCTGGAACTCCCTCAAGGACCACTGGTTGAAAACCACTGGCCTACAGCATTATATTTTGGATTGAGCTATTTGAACATGAACCATCATAATATACACATTTTATATAGCAGGGTCATCTAACACAAATACATGAATTACCTACATTACCATTTGCGCAGCATGCTGCGTGCGTGATGGTTTCTCAATAATCAATTGCGTTTGAATGCATTTTCGAATCCATTGGTTCTCAAAGTGGGGTCCGGGGACCCCCAGGGGTCCTTGAGGGAGTTCCAGGGGGTCCCCAGCTAAATGATAGATTAGGCACCAAATGGACCCTTATGGGTCTGTAACTCTGAGAGTGTACAAATGGAACCAAATGGACCCGTTAATGGACCCTAACGGGTCCATTTGGTTCCATTTGTACACTCTCAGAGTTACATTGACATAGATTGCGGTCCGAGTGATGGAAATGCCATTAAATGGGGGCCCGTAACCTATAATGCAGGTCAAACTGGGGGTCCTTGAAATTAAAATGGTTGAGAATCACTGCTAGAGCCGTAAAAAAATCTTCTCTTATGGGGGTCCCTGTGTCAATTTGGGGGTCCTTGACATGAAAAAGTTTGAGAACCACTGTTCTAATCAAAGGGCAGATTTCAGATGAATCCTTCATAATGTGGCTCAGCTGACCTGTTAGGGTAATAAATGATAGACCACTACTCACTCACAGGAGGTTATACTGTTTAGTTAGACAGTGGATGCTGTCCGTGCGTCTAGTTGGGACAGCCGTGGGAAAGTTGATGAGTTGTGAGAATCTTGTCGTCTCCTCATAGAGCTAATCAGTTCAAAGTGGTAACGTTTTAACGTGTCCACCTCATAGAGAGTTAAAAATAGGTCCACGATTATGATTAACGTCGTGTTTCACCTCGATGCCATAGTAGTTATGACAAAGTGACCATTCAGCATGGGAGGAGGTTACACTAACTTTGGTTCCTACCTGTGTGTGTGTTTCCAGGGAGGAAGTGAACAAGGCGTACAGGAAGTTGGCAGTGCTGTTGCATCCTGACAAGTGTGTCGCGCCAGGAAGTGAGGACGCGTTCAAGGCCGTGGTCAACGCCCGAACCTCTCTGTTAAAGAACATTAAATAATCATTAAATAACATTAAATAATCATTAAATAACATTAAATAATCATTAAAGAACATTAAATAATCATTAAATAATCATTAACACATTGACTGCCAGTCGCGTAGATCTACGCAAAGTGGTCTTTCCCGCGATAGGAACAAAAAGTGCACTTTCTGAATGTTTTGATCCACTTCCTGTTTCCGGTAGCACCACACACACACACATACACACACACACACACACACACACACACACACACACACACACACACACACACACACAGAACACCACCGGGAAACAGAATTATTCGGGTTCCGTGTTTTTTTTTTTTCCGATCCTATCCGCTTCCTGTCTGGGATCCGGTTTTAAAGTCGATTATCTGCGTTGTTGTTTCTCTCCTCGCATCTCACTGTTTAGCGTTTACCGTTGTAACTTCAAGATGGCGGGTGGCAATGAGACGCGGTCTGCACTGCTAGCTTCACACAGATCCCCTGTGTGTGTAGAACCAAACGAACGCGCATTTTGAACGGATTTAGCGAGGTCTGTGGCGACACGAAACAAGAATGACCAAAGTCATAATAAAGCCGCGTGCGGCAGGCTTTTTGGGGCCCAATCTTTTCATAGACCTGATTACTTGTTTTTTGGGATTGCTTGTTTCTCTCGCCAAACCTGGCAACATTTAGCGTCGCAGATTAACGCTGTAATGTTTTTTTTATATAAGTGGTGGCAGCATTTTGTGACACCACACGGGTCTTCCCAACAATAGCTAAGATTGAAGTCAGTGTGAACATGGGCAAATAATAACTTAATAGCCAAACTAGGTCTAATGAAGCACGCTAGCATTTAGGCTAACCCTCCGGCCTGAAGCTCTCTTGTTGTGATGTGTGTTCGTCCATGCTGGCCCCTGATATGGTCTGCTTCCGGGTGGATCAACCTAACTAACAATGAGGATCGTTCTGATTGGTTCCCTTCCCAACTATAGTCCCTCAAAAAGAGTAATTCTGATTGGATCTCTTCTCCATTCGTCCCGCCCTAACATTTTCGTCTCATCTAATTCGTTGACTATTACGTGTCCATTACATTTTCGTCTCCCCATTGGCTTAAAAGGGGGGAAGTGTGATGGACAGCCAGGACAGCCAATGACACTTAGGTGTCACTCGGGTGTCGGACTAAGACTAGTGCTGTTTATAGAGCCGCGCTAGCGCACATGGATTAAAGTTCTCAGTCGCCAAGACTGATTTCAGTCATTTGGATTCCATGGAAGCCAGCATGTCTTCTATGGAAGCATGCTGCGCAGCAAAAATAGCCGATCTACAAGCCCTCAATGCGTCGCAGACGCATTGAGGGCTTGTAGAAAGGCTATTTTCGGTTATTTAAAGATTAGAGCATTTGAAGTGGTCAAACTATATGTTCAGAAGCATCTTTCCATAATATCTTAATCGTCTCGGATATTTTACCCATTAAGACCTGGAACGCATCTGTGTCACTTTAGATTCTTGAAATCTTGAAAAAAATACATTTTTTGATTTTTTCCAAAAACTGTTAGGATTTAGATTTTAGAAGCAACGGTTAAAGCCTGAATCTGTGATTTCTTCACATGGTTGGCAGTATGTAGAACAGCAGGAACAATATTACTAAAGCATCCTGATTTGACATATTGTGTTCATCGTTTAGGAATCGGCGCTAGTGTGTGTGTGTGGGGGGGATCCTTTCACACCGTTTCAGAAATCGCACATTAGGACATTTTCAGTCGTGAGATTAGATTTTTCTTTAATCCATGAGCGCATGCGGCTAAAGAACAAAAAAACAACAATAAATGTCTGGCACTGGTGAGTACATTATGAGATTAAACGCTGGCAGTCAATGTGTTAAATAACCCTAAACCTCTCTGTTAAAGAACATTTAATAATCAGTGTATTAACTGTGTTTAAAAGTCATTTTAATGTATTTATTGGTTTTATATCGGTATAACAGCATGTGATTGGCTGTCAGCTGTATTTGTATGCGCAGCGGTGATTGGACAGATTTTGATGTGCGCTCTGAGGAAGCCCCACCCCCCCCCCCCTCATCACTTCCTGCTGCGGACCATAATGCCTTGCTCCTCCGTCTGTCTGCATGTGAGACACACACACACACGCACGCACGCACACACGCACGCACGCACACACACACACACACACACACACACACACACACACACACACACACACACACACACACACACACACACACACACACACACACACACACACACACACACACACACACACATGTATTAAAGTGGGTGTAAGTGATATTTTACTTGAAGTTTTTTTTTGCATATTTAATGACAAACACATGTTTACTGTGTGTATGTGTGTGTGTGTGTGTGTGTGTGTGTGTGTGTGCGTGTGTTTGCGTGTGTGCGCGTGCGTGCGACACTAAATGTGTGGGAAATGTGAAACATGATCTTGCTAGAACAGTGGTTTTCAACCTTTTTTCCATCAAGGACCCCCAAATTGACACACATTAGCCCAGGGACCCCCGTTTGAAAAGT
>NC_139961.1:309879-319879 GCF_963454915.1 Gymnoscopelus microlampas | reverse complement strand
GTAAAATCAATGTTAAATTTAACTCTGAGAGTGTACACATGGAACCAAATGGACCCGTTAGGGTCCATTTGGTTCCATTTGTACACTCTCAGAGTTACAGACCCATAAGGGTCCATTTGGTTCCATTTGTACACTCTCAGAGTTACAGACCCATAAGGGTCCATTTGGTTCCATTTGTACACTCTCAGAGTCACAGACCCGTTAGGGTCCATATGGTTCCATTTGTACACTCTCAGAGTTACAGACTCATAAGGGTCCATTTGGTTCCTATCTATCATGTAGCTGGGGACCCCCTGGAACCCCCTCAAGTACCCCTGGGGGGTCCCCGGACCCCACTTTGAGAACCAATGCCAGTAGACTACTATAAGTTTACATCAATCATAGCCTCTCAAACCCCAGACACATTAATTTGCTACGACGCGTATAATGTGCCGTCGCCAGAACCTACCCAACATAACAGACATACAAGCTGTCGACGCGCTGCGTCATGGCGCGTCGACAGCTTACAGATCTGATCTTTCGGGCAGCATAAACAATTAGTCAGGGGATATTAGCAGAATATTTTCCAATCTTGGAATAAATTCCTTACCAAAAAAAATCTTCACCAATGTGTTTGTAAAGGTGTCTAGTAACACATCTCACAAAGACTGGAATTCAGTATCCCTAGGAGAATTTATGGCAGCTCCTTTAAGTTGGGGTACCCACCATAACCTTGGTTAAAAAAAAAATCAAAAAAAAAAAAATCAAAATTTAATTATGTTTTAAGTAGCATGTGAGGGGTCAAACTAGGGTGTTTTTATGATTCTGAATCCATTGCAATCATTTGTTTTGCACCAAAACCACTCCTTGGGCTAAAAACGGCCATAGCCATGTATACTTTTTGTGTAAAAAGCCCATTGAGATTGGGCCGTTTTTAGCCCAAGGAGTGGTTTTGGTGCAAAACAAATGATTGCAATGGATTCAGAATCATACAAACACCCTAGTTTGACACCTCACATGCTACTTAAAACACAATGAAATTTGTATTTGTTTGGGGGATTTTGTTTTTAACCAAGGTTATGGTGGGTACCCCAACTTTAAGGAGCTGTCAAAAATTCCCCTAGGGATACTGAATTCCAGTCTTTGTGAGATGTGTTACTAGACACCTTTACAAACACATTGGTGAAGATTTTTTTTGGTAAGGAATTTATTCCAAGACTTTTTTAATATCCCCTGACTAAATGAGGCGCGACGGAGTATACAATACTGAGCATTCTGGGAACCAAATAATCCTGTAAGGTTCTGTAACATTACATTACGCGGTCGACGACATAGACACGTAACTTTGCTTGTAGGCTTGTAGGTTCTCAACCTGTGGGTCGGGACCACGACGGAGCTCGCAACAACGCCTCTCGAGGCTTGTAGATCTGCAATTTTCGCAATATTTATCTGTGGAACCCGAGTCAAACAAAATGGGGGTCCCCGGTTCAAATATGATTATTTTTGGGGGGGTCACGGTCTGAAAAGGTTGAGAACCACAGCTTTAATGCAGTAAACATGTAGACCCTCCAGAAAAAAGCAGGCTAAAATCCTTGATTCTGCGACGAATTATGCGGGTGTTTTTTGCAATTTTATGCGGTGAAATTGCGAAATATGCGGAAAGTTGTGAAATATGCGAAATATGTTAAAAGTTGCGAAATATGCGATGTGAATCGCATATTATGCGATGCGATGTGCATATTATGCGATGCGATGCGGCCTTTTTGAAAAAACTTTACCCCCGCATAATTATGCGCCATTTTGCTGATTATGCAGTAAATTCTGCGATCGCATAAACGCATTTTTCTGGAGGGTCTAAACCATAGGCTGTATAAATGAGATGGACAAACCCCCTCCGCTGCTTTCTACAGACCCAAAATGAAGACTGTAGGTCCGCCATATTTCAATATCGCGTCAGAATGAGACCAGACCATTATTGGTTGGGTAGCTTGTCAATCAAGAGCGGGGGGTGGGGAATTAATGCTATTGGTTGTGTAGCTTGTCAATCAAATCATCCCGCCCCTCCTAGAGAATAGCCTACTTTATCGTCAATTTTATAATAAATAGGACCATAATTTAGCAAAACGCATATCCTGATGATTGAAAGGAGACTTTAAACTAGCGACTGGAAGCATGTAGAATTTATGACCATTTTTATTACAGTAAGAAAATCTAGTCTAAAGTTTGTCAAAAAACCTTGCGTTAAAATAAATTCTCTCTGACACCGCAGGGTAAAACAGCGTCACTCTGGCCATTTTGTCGGCCTCATCGTAAATATGTAAGACTTGCCCCTTGGTCTAAACATGAGCGTAGCTTTACCGTGGTGAAGTGCTGAATATTCACCCAGCTGGTTTTAACGAGACAGCGGCGCAACATGAAAATCCGACGTTTCGAAAACGTGCTGCTGTCACAGATGATCCGACCGTCTTATAAAGAAAGGAAGCATATGCCAAGATAACTGAGGTTATATTAGAGCTGATGCTGAGCTAAACATGTTTGTTTAATTTCAACGTTTTTATATTTAAACTTTATGATGAAAGGCCGCGGCGGCCACACACACACACGCACGCACGCACGCACGCACGCACGCACGCACGCACGCACGCACGCACGCACGCACGCACACACACACACACACACACACACACCAGCCGTTGTGCTCGTCTCTTGTTCCTCGGCCTAGTGGGAATGTGCGTGTGAAATTTCACGGAAATCGCACGCTGTGTTCATGGTTTGAGGCAGTTTGTTCAAAACGGACCAATCCTGCAAACTTTGGAAGCCAACCTTAGCCAATGAGGATGTAATAAGGGAAATGGGACAGATCAGGGTTGATCACATGACTATAGAGATACTGTGTACCGATCTGCATGACGTTTGGATAAAATCTGTAGGAGTAATGTAAAAAAAATGGGTTTTGCACAAATCGGCCTCCTGGTGGCGCTATAACAGGCCCATGTGAAAACATTGGGGCAGAGGTTCTGAATTGGCATCCAGGGAGTGTGTGTGCACAGTTTCGGAGCGACCGGGCCAACGGTGCCGGAGATTAGCTGCTCACACACAGACAGGACGGACACACATACACACACACACACACACACACACACACACACACACACACACACACACACACACACCAGCCGTTGTGCTCGTCTCTCCTTGTTCACGTTAATGAGCAGCATGAAGCAGCTTGACACATTATTGATACATTATTGACACATTATTGATACATTATTGACACATTATTGATACATTAAAGGACGACTTCACCACTTTTCAACATATCTTCATATAATAGGTCCTCACTAATGCTCATGATAAAATGATAAAAAAAAATCTACTTGGTCTCTGTCTCATAGGAGGACTGTGGACAGTCCAGAAACCCGTCTACCAGTGACATCATCGTTAGGCAGGATTTTTTCCCCCAAAAAAGATTAGAATTTTTTTTATTCCGATTCTTATTAAGGCGAGAAAAATGGCATCTATTATTGCATCGCAACTTTCCAGGAATACAAAGCCTGCAGTTTCTATTAGCTTGGATTCCCCATCGATGATGTCACTGGTAGACGGGTTTCTGAACTGTCTACAGCCCCTCCTCTGAGACACAGACTGATTTAGAAGAAAATGGTATCATTTTATCATGAGCATTAGTGAGGACCTATTATATGAAGATATGTTGAAAAGTGGTGAAGTCGTCCTTTAACTGTTGAAGTTCAGCTCATTTCACATCAAGTTACACACTAATGTTTTTAATCATTAGCATGAGTAAGGACATATTTACATACTATTTACATAATATTTGCATATTTACATAATTGTTTATATATATATTTTTTAACACTTCCAGGTCGTTGAGCGCAGAGCTGACCCCGAGATGACCCTGTTGACCTACCTGAGGAGGAAATGTATCCTTACACACACACACACACACACACACACACACACACACACACACACACACACACACACACACACACACACACACACACTGTGTCCTATAAACTGTGACTCAACAAAGATAAACACAGTTGAACTTGGACGGCCCTAAAGTATTACATAAGTAACTAGTAACTTATTACTGTTCCAACTCCAGTACTCTCTCTGTGCACATGTTGGTCCTCTTCCTGATTGGTCCATCTGGTTTATTTCCACTCCCTCTAGTGAAGTGCAGTGGTGTAAAGTAACTAAGTACATTTACTTAAGTACTGTACTTAAGTACAATTTTGAGGTATTTGTACTTTACTTGAGTGTTTACAATTTCCAATACTTTTACTTCTACTCCACTACATCTCAGAGGCAAATATTGTACCTTTACTCCACTACAATTAGTTGAAAACTTTAGTTACTAGTTACTTTTCAGATATAAATTATGATATTATGAAACATACATTAACCACTTCAGCCCTATTTTATACCTAGGCTATTTCCGGGTCTAATTCGGGTCTAATTCGGGTCTAATTCGGGTCTAATTCGGTCTAATTCGGGTCTAATTCGGTCTAATTCGGGTCTAATTCGGTCTGATTCAGTCTAATTCGGGTCTAATTCGGTCTAATTCGGGTCTAATTCGGTCTAATTCGGTCTAATTCGGGTCTAATTCGGGTCTAATTCGGTCTAATTCGGGTCTAATTCGGTCTAATTCGGTCTAATTCGGGTCTAATTCGGTCTAATTCGGGTCTAATTCGGGTCTAATTTGGGTCTAATTCGGTCTAATTTGTGTCTAATTCGGTGTAATTCGGGTCTAATTTGGGTCTAATTCGGGTCTAATTCGGTGTAATTCGGGTCTAATTCGGTCTAATTCGGGTCTAATTCGGGTCTAATTCGGTCTAATTCGGTCTAATTCGGTCTAATTCGGGTCTAATTCGGTCTAATTCGGTCTAATTCGGGTCTAATGCGGGTCTAATTCGGTTTAATTCGCTCTCATTCGGTCTAATTTGGTTTAATTCGGTCTAATTCGGTTCTATTTAAGGTTCTAAGTTAAGTTCCAATGAAAGATGGCCTTTCAAGAACTAATGAAGGATAAATAATTTGTACTGTTTTAACTTTGATAACATAAAAACTAACATATATTTACATAAATAATAATTATGGAAAAAAATACAAAAAAAAAACATTTTTTTTTTTTGGGGGGGGGGAATATGGCCAGGAACCACAAGGAAGCTCCTCGGGGGCCGCACGTGGCCCGCGGGCCGCCAGTTGAATATCTATGAGATAGTTGTTTACCCTCCCTCTAGTGTTGTGGCTGTGGGTGTCACTAACTTGTTGGAGGTATTTAGTCAGATATGTGGGTATTATTACTAACCCTAACCCAGAGTCCTATTGACTATTTTGACATGTTTAGTTGTTTAAACCCTGTCCTCTAACCCTGAGCCGTCCTAGGCTAGCAAAATGAGGTAGAGAAAGGTGGGCCATGGTGGGCCCCCCAGGCCGAGAAGTGGTCCAATCAGTTTGTTTTGAGAGGTTTGAAGCTTTAGTCTTTAGTGACGTTGAGATGTTGGAGAACCAGGAGGTGCAAAAGCATAGTCAAAGAGCGTCTGAATCAGGCTCCTGAGAATGTTAATGATATGTTAATGATATGTTAATGACGTAACGTTATGCTAAAGGGTCCTGAGAATGTTAATGATATGTTAATGATATGTTAATGATATGTTAATGACTTAACGTTATGCTAAAGGGTCCTGAGAATGTTAATGATATGTTAATGACGTAGCGTTATGCTAAAGGGTCCTGAGAATGTCAATGATATGTTAATGACGTAGCGTTATGCTAAAGGGTCCTGAGAATGTCAATGATATGTTAATGACTTAACGTTATGCTAAAGGATCCTGAGAACACTTTGTTGACAAAAGAGGAAATTCTGCCCAAAAATTTGGTTCTTTAATTTACTTTTCTTTTTACGGATCCATTTGGTTCCATGTGTACACTCTGTGTGTGTGTGTGTGTGTGTGTGTGTGTGTGTGTGTGTGTGTGTGTGTATATAAATGTATTAATATGTTAATTCCTTAACAAGCTCGTTAGTGGGTCTGGTCGGAACCAAGCTGGGATGCGCCGAGGGCGGCTGCGGAGCCTGTACCGTGATGGTGTCCAAATACACACCTCATCTACACACTGTGCTGTATCCTGTAGTGTGTGTGTGTGTGTGTGTGTGTGTGTGTGTGTGTGTGTGTGTGTGTGTGTGTGTGTGTGTGTGTGTGTGTGTGTGTGTGTGTGTGTGTGTGTGTGTGTGTGTGTGTGTTAATGATATGTTAATGATATGTTAATGACTTAACGTTATGCTAATCAGTCATTATTCAGTCAATGCGTGTCTGGCTCCAGTGTGTTCAGTACATATGAGTCATTATGGTAATGATATGTTAATGATATGTTAATGATATGTTAATGACTTAACGTTATGCTAATCAGTCATTATTCAGTCAATGTGTGTCTGGCTCCAGTGTGTTCAGTACATATGAGTCATTATGGTAATGATATGTTAATGATATGTTAATGACTTAACGTTATGCTAATCAGTCATTATTCAGTCAATGCGTGTCTGGCTCCAGTGTGTTCAGTACATATGAGTCATTATGGTAATGATATGTTAATGATATGTTAATGACTTAACGTTATGCTAATCAGTCATTATTCAGTCAATGCGTGTCTGGCTCCAGTGTGTTCAGTACATATGAGTCATGTGACCACAGTGGAGGGGATCGGCAGCACCGCCCGAAAACTACACCCTGTACAGGTACACACACACACACACACACACACACACACACACACACACACACACACACACACACACACACACACACACACACACACACACAGTGTAGGACAGTGGTTCTAAAAGTGGGGTCCGGGGATCCCCAGCTAAATGATGGGTAGTTAGGAACCAAATGGACCCTTATGGGTCTGTAACTCAGAGTGTACAAATAGAACCAAATGGACCCTTATGGGTCTGTAACTCAGTGTACAAACCAAATGGACCCTTATATGGGTCTGTAACTCAGAGTGTACAAATAGAACCAAATGGACCCTTATATGGGTCTGTAACTCAGAGTGTACAAATAGAACCAAATGGACCCTTATGGGTCTGTAACTCAGAGTGTACAAATAGAACCAAATGGACCCTTATATGGGTCTGTAACTCAGTGTACAAACCAAATGGACCCTTATATGGGTCTGTAAATTCAGTGTACAAATGGAACCAATTGGTCACAATTTTCAAAGATAGGCCTACTGGGGAAACGTTTCAATAGCAGACTAGATTCTTTTTTGTAAAGATTTAATGTTTCCTACTCTCAGAGAGTCAATATGGTTTTAGAACTAACAGATCAACATCTCAGGCATTGATGGAATCCATTGAAAGAATCACAGATGCAATTGGAATATTAATTTACCCCAACAAAGCTTTTGACACTATCTATCACAACATATTAATAAACAAACTGGAGAAAATTGGTATTAGAGGCATTGCAGTAGACTGGATTAAAACAAAGTTATTTGGACAGACGTCAACAGTTTGTGAAGCAGGGCAAATACAGCTCAAATCATTTGGACATTGCTTGTGGCGTGTCCCCCAAACTTTTCATTCTTTACATCAGTGGTTTTCAACCAGTGGTCCGGGGACCACCAGTGGTCCTTGAGGGAGTTCCATGGGGTCCCCAGCTAAATGATAGATAGGAACCAAATGGACCGTTATGGGTCTGTAACTCTGAGAGTGTACAATTGGAACCAAATGGACCCTAATGGGTCCATTTGGTTCCAATTGTACACTCTCAGAGTTACATTAACATTGATTTTATAATAAAAAATTGGGGTCCCAGAGATATAAATGCCATTAAATAGGGGTCTGTTGCCTAATGCATGTTAAACTGGGGGTCCTTGAAATTGATTTATTTATTGTGGGTCCCTGGCATAACTTTTCAAATGGGGGTCCCTGGGCTAATGTTTGTCAATTTGGGGGTCCTTGACGCAAAAAAGGTTGAAAACCACTGCTTTACATCAATGATATTTGCCAAGTTTCTAAGCTGCTGTCACTGGTACTTTTTACAGTTGACACAAATGTTTTTTTTGCTCTGGGGATTATCCAGACGATAATATCAAATAATTTGGAATAAACAGGGATTGCTTTTTCAAATGCAGTGTTTACACATGTTCTTCAGACTGGATGAAACTGTTTTTTTTAATCGATCATATCGATATCGGTTATATCGGTTATCGGCCATAACACCGATATATTATATCGGATATCGATATCGGCCAAAATGTCACATCGGTGCATCCCTAGATATATTTATAGATTCATAATATATTCATCATATATTTATAGATTCATAATATATTCATATATTCATCATATATTTATAGATTCATAATATATTCATATATTCATCATATATTTATAGGTTATAATATATTCATATATTCATCATATATTTATAGGTTATAATATATTCATCGTATATTTATAGGTTATAATATATTCATCATATATTTATAGGTTATAATATATTCATATATTCATCATATATTTATAGGTTATAATATATTCATATATTCATCATATATTTATAGGTTATAATATGTTCATATATTCATCATATATTTATAGGTTATAATATATTCATCATATATTGATAGGTTATAATATATTCATATATTCATCATATATTTATAGGTTATAACTACATTGATAAAAGCAACAATGAAATCTGTGTCCGTGTGTGTGTGTGTGTGTGTGTGTGTGTGTGTGCGTGCGTGTGTGTGTCTGTGTGTGTGTGTGTGTGTGTGTGTGTGTGTGTGTGTGTGTGTGTGTGTTGTGTGTTGTGTGTTGTGTGTGTGTGTGTGCGTGTCTGTGTCTGTGTCTGTCTGTGTGTGTGTGTGTGTGTGTTGTGTGTGTGTGTGTGTGTGTGTGTGTGTGTGTGTGTGTGTGTGTGTGTGTGTGTGTGTGTGTGTGTGTGTGTGTGTGTGTGTGTGTGTGTGTGTGTGTGTGTGTGTGTGTGTATGTGTGTGTATATGTGTGTGTGTGTGTGTGTGTGTGTGTGGTGTGTGTGTAGGAGCGTATAGCCCTTGCTCATGGGTCACAGTGTGGGTTTTGTACCCCCGGCATCGTCATGTCCATGTACGCTCTGCTACGCAATAACCCCGCCCCCAAGATGGCCGACATAGAGGAGGCTTTTCAAGGTACACACACACACGCATATATACACGCATATATACACGTGTACTGACAGTAGCTGAGTTGACTAAAGACCCCTGCTGTGAGTTAGACGGTACAGAATAGATAGAAGAACAGGCTGGCTTTCTTAAAATAACCATTACAATTCCAGAGTTTTTTGTTTTTGTAAATGAATAATCATATTCATGTACAACAGACAGGAGATTTTTAAGAATGACAAAGCTATATATTTTCTCAACCATTTCCTGTATGATCAATCAGAGATCTACTTGTTTGGGTTTGAGAGTTTTGAGAGCTTCTCGCTCAATTTTGTATAAAATTTAGTATAATGTCAAATCTATCTCTGTTTGTACCTTAAATCTCTGTTTCTCAAGGCTGAGGGCTCCATACGGATTAATTTACCAATTCGGACCGCCTTTCACGGATTGATTTTGATTCACTCTCCGTCTTCCACGGACTATGTACAGTTCCTGTACAGTTATTCTCCATTTCTGGATGGACTCACACCACTATGCACTATTAAGTACAGTTATTTTCCATTTCTGGATGGACTCACACCATAATTGATTCTCACCCTTCTAGACGTTGATATGCCAGAGATCAGGCAGTACGAACAAATATTTTACACATTAGTTATCGAATATAGTTTTCCAGTCTTCATGGCTCTTTCCTCCATCTTTACTTGGCGTACGGGTCCATTTGGTTACGTCTCTGACAGCGATCTCCACTTGGCTAGTGGTTCCACTGTTCAGTGGCTCTCAAATGCAGCGTGTCTTTCTGTGGCTATGTCCTCCTGCTGTGTCAAAGCCTCTTGGTGGTTGA
>NC_139961.1:299879-304879 GCF_963454915.1 Gymnoscopelus microlampas | reverse complement strand
GTGTGGGGGTCAGGGCTGGTGATTGGTTCGTCCGTCAGCCTATCCCTGCTGGGGGAGGTGCTAAGGCAGGAGGTGAAGCTCCGCCCCTTCCATCAGACGGAGGTTTTCCGCTCCGTCCTGGAGCAGCTGAGATGGTTCGCTGGTCTGCAGATACGCAACGTAGCTGTAAGTACACACTGCATAGACAATACATTACATGCACACACACACACACACACACACACACACACACACACACACACACACACACACACACACACACAGCTGAGATGGTTCGCTGGTCTGCAGATACGCAACGTAGCTGTAAGTACACACTGCATAGACATTACATTACATGCACACACACACACACACACACACACACACACACACACACACACACACACACACACACACACACACACACAATATAACTAAATAACACGAAATAATATATTATAACTATTTCATGAAGAGCTCCTCATGTTCTGCAAGGAAACACGGCAAGGGCAACAAACCCACCGCCTTCTCCACATCCAGCCTCATACCTTTACCCAAGAAAGGCGACCTCCAGCAGCCTGGGAACTACAGAGGTATATATGCCTGTCAACCATTGCTTCCAAAATCTACAACTCTCTTCTGCTTAACCGGATAACACCTCATATTGACCCGGTTCTCCGTAGGAACCAAAACGGTTTCCGTAGGAAAAGATCAACTCTACCACAGATCCTTTTGCTCTAAGGAGAATCGTCGAAGAAATTCGGGTATCAAAGAAGAAAGCTTCCATCATTTTTTGTGGATTTTTGTAAAGCATTCGATAGTGTGGACAGGAAAGCTATGATGCATATATACTGCTCAACTATGGATTACCAGCAGAAATGGTGAAAGCAATAGCAGTGATGTATGAGAACCCTGTCTGCTTTGTGCAGAGCATTGACGGACCAACAAAAGGAATTCCAGACAACCACAGGCATCCTTCAGGGTGACACACTTGCTCCTTTTCTCTTTGTCATCGTCGTTGACTACGTCCTCAGGCAAGCCTTAGACACCATCGCCTCCAAAGGTCTCACAATAGGCAGAAGATGTGGTCCGTCAAAGTCGTCAGTGGCTGACTGACCGTGACTACGCGGATGACGTCGCACTGATAGCTGAACACATATCCTCTGCTCAGGAGCCTTTAACATCACTAGAACTGTCAGCAGCCAAAGTGGGCCTTTTGCTGAACGCCAAAAAGACAGAATGCCTGCTTCTGAATCAAAGAAACTGAGGAATTCAAGTACCTTGGATCGTATGTAGTCAGTAGCAGAAACAAGGACTTCCTGACTAGGAAAGGTCAGGCCTGGAGTGCTTGCAATAAGCTACATCAAATATGGCAGTCAGACATCTCAAGAGCTACCAAGATCAACCTTTTCAGAGCCTGTGTGGAAAGTATCCTTTTTGTATGGTGCCGAAACATGGACAATGAATAAGGAGCTACGGGATCGTCTGGACGGAACATACACCAGACTGATGTACTTTATTTAGTAAGACAGTACACGGAAGTACAAATTCGCAATACTCCTCATGCGTGTCCAGAACCTTTAATGTTTTAATAAATTAGACCTGCTGGTGGCGCTATAACAGGCCAATGTTAAAAGGGTAGCATTTGTTCCTCAACGTAGTGTGAATGTGTGTGCAAAGTTTGACTGCAGTCGGACGCTGCGTTCATGATTTGTGGCATTTTGTTCTAAATGGGCCACTCCTTCAAACTGTAGATATCAATCTTAGCCAATCGGGATGGAATATGAAAAATTAAACAGATCCGTCATTTCATTACATTGGTGTTTGTTGTGTTTATGTCAGTGTGTAGGTGGTAACATAATGACAGCCAGTCCTATCTCTGACCTCAACCCTGTTTTCATGGCAGCCGGCTGCAAGGTTACACTAATGGATACAGGTACACACACACACATGCACGCACGCACGCACGCACGCACGCACGCACACACACACACACACACACACACACACACACACACGCACACGCACACGCACATGCACATGCACATGCACATGCACATGCACATGCACATGCACATGCACACACAGACACACAGACATTATGAAAGACAGCTTGAACCTTGAACTGCTCTAAACATCAACCTATCTGTGTGTGTGTGTGTGTGTGTGTGTGTGTGTGTGTGTGTGTGTGTGTGTGTGTGTGTGTGTGTGTGTGTGTGTGTGTGTCTGTGTCTGTGTCTGTGTCTGTGCATGTGCGTCTGTGTGTGTGTCTGTGTGTCTGCGTGCGTGCGTGCGTGCGTGCGTGTGTGTGCGTGTGTGCGTGTGTGTGTAGGAGCGTGTCGTACAGTGGACATGGACGAGCGTTTCTTCACGTCTTACAGGAAAACGGTCCTGAAACCTGAAGAGATTCTCATCAATATTCTGATTCCTTACAGCAACAAGGTAATTATTCACATATGATAATAATGACATGAATATTAATTATGATAATTACTATTCTGGTTCCTTACAGCGGCAAGGTAACTATTCATATATCAATGTAGAGAGAATAACCGCACATCCACTGTTACTTATTTCAGGTGCGTTGGATAGTAGATCATCTGAATCAAACAATAAGTCCCGCACACTGTATCTTGCTGTGGCAACTCACTTTTTTTATTAAATGACAAACGTTTCGATCCGTCTGGACCTTCCTCAATAGTGTCTTACAATACTGATCACTTTGTGCTCTTAGTGCTACATAGATTTCATGAACAAGATCTCAGAGATAAACGTGTGTACTAATTGTCTCCTGTTGACACTAGATGTAGAAAGTCTGTACACCAGCATCCCCCATCAAGGGGGTCTATCATTTTTGGCATATTTCCTAAGAAAATATCGTCAAACAAATGATATGCCACCTAATGAATTCATCCTGCAGTTAGCAGAATTTGTATTAAGTTTGAAGAAGACTATTATCTCCAGGTCAATGGTTGTTCAATGGGCAGTACGGTAGCTCCAAGCTATGCCAATTTATATGTTGGTCTATTTGAAGAAAAGTTTGTGTATAATGCCACAGAGAACCCTTTCATTAACAAGGTTATCAAATGGTATCGTTACATTGATGACATCTACTGTCTGTTTGTAGGTACTGTAACTGAAGTGAGTGAGTTTGTTACTCTGCTCAATGAGAAAGACCCAAATCTGAAGTTTACAGCTGAATATGCGAGAGACAGAGTCCATTTCCTAGACATGTGGGTTGAGAAGAAGGCTGGTTCACTATGTACCACTTTGTATAGAAAAGATACAGATCGAAACACCTTACTAATGGCCAATAGTTATCATCCCGTACCCCTCAAAACGAGGCTTACCACGAAGCCAATTTTTCAGACTTAGACGGATCTGTCACACCACTGAAGATGTTATGGCTAAATCACTTGACATGAAACAGAGGTTTATAGAGCGAGGTTATCCTATTGAATGTGTTGAAGAAGCGTACCAAATGTCTCAAAAACAAGAAATGAACTGTTAAAAAAGAAACATTCGATCATGTTCAGTACAACAGCTATACATTGGGGCCCATAATTAAAAAACATTGGCACATACTATCCTCAGACCCTACCATATCAACAGATGTAAAAGATCCACCTCTAATAGTGTATAGAAGAGGACACAATCTGAGAGATAGCCTAGTTCATGCACATATAAAAACAAGGAAAAGGGAAACACAATCATTGTTTGCACCTCTTCCGAATGGTTGCTATAAATGTAGAGGTTAATTATATATATAAATACATATTAGAAAATGAAATTAAAGCAGTGATTCCTGCAGATCTTTATCATCAATGAAATCAATACATAATGTTGCTGCACAACGACTGCCCAGACTTCACAGGGTTCAACCAAATGAACCCTTACCTTTATACTCTATGGACTAAAGGTCCTGGTAGGACATAAAACCATCAGTACTAGAGGTCCTGGTAGGACATAAAGGGGTATTTTTTTTAACCGTTTCAGGGCCAGTACTTCAGGGCCTATAAGGTGTCCCCTCGCAGAGAGGATGACATCAGCATCGTGACGTCGGGCATGAGCGTGACGTTCGCTGAGGGAACCTCAGTGGTCCAGGACCTCCGGCTGAGCTATGGAGGCATGGCCCCCACCACGGTGATGGTTACCAAGACAACCAGGAGACTGCTGGGGAGGTACAACACACACACACACACACACGCACACACGCACACACGCACGCACGCACGCACACACACACACACACACACACACACAATAACAAGTTTCGCCAGTGGTAGGGCGTTCCACATTTTTGATGAATAGCATGAGAACAAGTTCATTCCCTTTGTTGTGCCAAATCTGGGTTGAACATGATTTGTGGAGCTGCCTCTGGTGTTATGATCATGGACTTGATTTACATTTTGGAAGTATTTTGACAAATACAGGGGGATCCCAATGTTGTGGTGTATCTTGAAGACCAGGACCGTAGCTAATTCCTAGCTAATTCCTAGGAATTACTTTAGGATAATTCCTGTTTCCAATGAGAACCTGTGAGCAATTAGGGGTTAAGAGTCTTGCTCAGGGACAAATTTCATTTCATCGACACATATGCTGACCTGGCCTGGAATCGAACCTGGGGCAACCAGGGCCTCTGGCTCCCTAGGCGGGCTCACTAACCACTCAGCTATGGCCACCCCTGCGTCCCCTCAATACTAATCTGAAGCACTGTGTTCAAACGTTACAGACACTGGGGGGAGGAGCTTCTGCAGGAAGCTTGCTCCTCATTGGCCGAGGAGATGACCCTCGACCCCACGGTGCCGGGAGGCATGGCGACCTACAGGCGAACTTTGACCCTCAGCCTGTTCTACAAGTTCTACCTGTCTGTCCTCCACCAGCTAGCAGAGCAGGTACCTGTCTGTCTGTCTGTCTGTCTGTCTGTCTGTCTGTCTGTCTGTCTGTCTGTCTGTCTGCCTGCCTGTCTGCCTGTCTGCCTGTCTGTCTGTCTGTCTGTCTGTCTGTCTGTCTGTCTGTCT